>NC_057738.1:12511213-12606809 GCF_004010195.1 Chiloscyllium plagiosum | reverse complement strand
CCTGCTGCGCTTTTCCAGCAACACATTTTCAGCTCTGATCTCCAGCATCTGCAGTCCTCACTTTCTCCTCCTGTTTACAGAACAACATTGATAAAAGGCAAAGGGCAAGTTTCTTACTAACTCCTAGTTGCATGGCAATAGGATGAACTAAATGAGCATATAAAAGTTGAAACAATTAACTATTATTCCAAGACTCTAACTATGGTTCAGTTGTGTGTGGGTTTTGCAGGTGCGAACCAGCATCTGCTTTGAGTATCTTCTGAACCTGATTTCTGGATACTAATAATCCAAATATGTAGACTGCTTTACAACAAGAGTTAAGAAAATGTTTCATTGTGACATAATAAAATACAGGCATAAACAAATGCAGTTCAGCTTTTCAGAAAGATCAGATAGGATGATTAGGGCTTGTCAGAATTTATATGACCAGTTAAGAAAAAAAACTAAAAGAATCCTAAAAGAAAGAGTAGCTTTAAAGTACTGAAATCAAAATTACAGGGTCGCTTTCTGCAAGCCCTCAATTCAGGTAATCATCTTGTGCTACTGGGACATTTTTTAATTAATAGGACTCCAATAAGTTAGGGGAACCCAAATCCCAAGATACATTTGCCCACAGCATATAACACTTTTACAACTACGCTATTAAAAATTGAAAAGCTTATTCTAATATCTAATAATATTACATATCTGCCGTTGTAATATTTCAGCAAGCCTAACAGATGGCATTCCTGCCCTTTTCTGAAGTGACAGATGTATCCTGAGGGGGTAATAATACCTACATTTCCATTTCATAAAGTGTCTGTTAGGCCTGTGTCTTGTAATAATTCCAATGAAAGTGCTCCTGGCAGGGCCAGAATAAGTGGAAGGATTTGCAAAATAATTTGACCTGGTGCGTGAAATATTTGAAAATATGCTGTTAACTTATCCCTTAAACAAGTGGCACACCTACTCCCTTTACAACCTTATTTGCTTCATTATTGAATCAAATAACGAATATGCCACAAATATAAGTTTCTGCTATTGTTGTGGCATTTAAAGTTTTCTTTACAGGAGGAGTAAGTTCAAGGTGCTATATGATCTACTATTTCTTACCCTCTTATCAAGTGGACAGTAAATGTGGTCTTGTCAGCCTTACCTACATTCTATGAACAATAAAGTTTTGCTGGAATCTTTTCAAATTATGTACCAAGGGATAAAAATGAGATATTAATAACTACACGAACAACTTACATTGAAATTGCATCTCTAATTTAGTAAAACATCACAGCAATGCGACCAAACAAATTGCATGCTAATAGCTGCAGTCAACCACACTGAACTCATGGGAACCATTTTAAATGCAATTCACATTAATAATCATGAATTTGCCTTTAACCTCAGCAATCCAGAAACAGCATGCATGGCCTGCTTTAGTTGAAATATCACTGTTAAACATCCATCAATGTTTCGTTCAGCATTGAATATTTTTGCGCAGAATTAATTGTTAAGTGACTGATTAAATGGGTTGCAGTATAAAGGTTTACAAATTAGCTGCTTTTGTCTGGAGTCTCTACAGAAGCTAAGTTCCAAGCACAATATTTTTTGGCAGGCTAGGCAAATTCGTGATAAAGGGCTCTTGGCCAAAATGTCGATTTTTCTGCTCCTCGGATGCCGTCTGACCTGTTGTGCTTTTCTAGCACCTCATTCTTGACTCTGATCTCTGGCATCTGCAATCCTCATTTTCTCCTATCCATTTATCAAGATTTAGCATGATCTCACAAAAATGAGTAAAACTCACAATTATTTATTTTTATCTGAGATTGTTTCTACTTAACTTCAATTCCTTTGGCAAAATTAAGTTTAGGTGAAATGACAAAATTCAGCATTAAAATCTAAAAAAAACCACAGCTTTGAGTTAAAAGATTATTTCTAGCCTTCCAAAACTGAAATTTTCAAAGTGCTGTTTGTGGATATTAAAAATAAGAAACAAGATTTGAAACAGGTGAGATGTTCCTCCACTCATCGTAAGTAAAGCATAGAGTGGGGAGTCAGACAATATTAAGTCACACCAACATGAAAATGTGAGGTAGTGGAAATACAGTTGTGAATCATATCATTCAATTAGCACCATGACACCCAGCTGCACAGACATCACAGGAACAGCTGTAAACTTTTACTCTACACAAGATGGGAGGTTTGTGGGAGACATGACCACCTACAGCATAAAGCTGACAAAAGATGAAACTAAATCTGAGCATTTGGAGCAAGTTAAAACAAATCTAATAAGCACAGTTTTGAAAATGGAAGAAAGGAAACACTTCTGATGTTCACTCAAAAGCTCCTGTTGATTTAATTTTTGGATTAAAAACTCCTTACATATGCTGCTTGTCAAGAATGTCAGGATATTGGAAAACTCGTGATCCATGCATTATTGTATAAAAAAAGCTTCAAGTAACTTGAGTAGATAGGCAGGAGGCTGGAAGAACACAGCAAGCCAGACAGCATCAGGAGGTGCATAAGTGGTGAAGTGGGGATAGGTGAAGACAGGCAGAGGGTATGACCTAGTTGATCAATGGGAGGAATTAATCTCATAGGTGGCTGGGAGGGGTGGAAGGGAGAGGGAGAGGCTGGGAAGGGAGTCAGGTGATGGGAATGGAGGTTATTTGAAATTGGAGAACTTAATGTTGAGTCATCCGGGCTATAGGCTGCCCAGGCAGAAATGAGGTGTTGTTCCTCCAACTTGTGGTTTGGTTCATTGTGGCAATGGAGGAGGTCAAGGATGGTCATGTTGGAAAGGGAGTGGGAAGGGGAATTAAAATGGATGGTAACTGGGAGGTCTGGTCAGCCCCTGCACGCCCAGCTGTGATGCTTGACGAACCGTTCCCTCAGTTTACGTTTGGTCTCCCCGATGTAGAGAAGACCACATCAGGAGCACCTGATGCAGTGAACTCGGAGAGGCAGGTGGAACCTCTGTCTCACCTGGAAGAAGGAGGTGAGAGGGGGTGGTGCACTGGCAGGTTTTGAATCTTTTCCAGTTGCAGGGGAAGGTACCTGGGAGTTCAGGGGAGGTTGGTGGGGAGAGTGTCCACCAACCCTTCCCAGCCAACTACCGGATTCATTTCTTCCATTTACTAACTAAGTTGTACCCTCTGCCTGTTTTCACCTATCCTCACTTCACCACCCTGCCCTTTCAATCCCCTTTATCTGCAGCTCCCCCCACACCCACCCTTAGTCCTGAAGAAGGGTTAGACCTGAAATGTCAACGTCTCCACCTCCTGACACTGTCTGGCTTGCTGTGTTCTTCCAGCCTGCTGCTTGTCTACTTGGATTCCAGCATCTGCAGTTTTTTTTGTCTCTAACCAAGTTTGTTCCACTGTGAGGTCTCTTCAAAGGATGCTCACTTTGAAGATGTTTTCGGTCTCCCTCAGACGTGTGCTCACGTAACGAGTTAACAGTTTAAGAATTTATTTTGATGTAGTATAAGAATTGAGAACATAACATATTGAAAAATGAATAAGTCTTGATATTCCTAAAAGGAGAATATGGCAATTATAAAAGCACCAAGCTCTGAATTAATCCCAATGAAGCTCTTGATCAGATTGCAAGAGTAGGAAGAGAGAGGTGGCTTAATTCTCACACTGAATAGGGCATTGCCATATCTGGGCACCTTGTTCAAGCTCAATCACCTATTGTTCCAGGACACACACAAATTAGAACACACC
Source organism: Chiloscyllium plagiosum (assembly GCF_004010195.1). Classification (NCBI taxonomy): domain Eukaryota; kingdom Metazoa; phylum Chordata; class Chondrichthyes; order Orectolobiformes; family Hemiscylliidae; genus Chiloscyllium; species Chiloscyllium plagiosum. Next base: position 12,603,108 of record NC_057738.1, on the reverse strand, counting down.
AGCAAAAGAGACTACTGAGTGGAAGTTATCAATTAATACTGCTCTCTTCCACCCAACAGAAAACAATGTTAGTAATCCATAATGCTTGTAATTAAAATGAAAATGTTATGAATAGATTGAAAGTGAGGGTGAAATTATGCTATAATAAGAGTCCAAATTCAGAGGAATTTGCTAAATCAGAGGTTATGGGGATGGAAAAGACTCACTTCATGATAAACGCCTAAGAGGTCAAAGAAACTCAAATGTCTGAACTCAGATCCTGAACCATCAACCATTAATGATTATTACAATCATGTGCTAGAGTCTGCAATCAGCAGAGTTCTGCTTCAACCAAGTTTTCCTTTCCTTTAGTCTTATGTATCACATATATACATATATGCACAAGGATGAAACAACTGGAATTCAACTTGATAAATCTTGCAATAAATCAGTGTCAGTTCACCTTATTTTCCTCCAATGCTTCCAGCAGTGGCCCTTGCTACTGAAAGAGCTCAAGGTTCTGACAGTTCTCCAGTATGTTGATTATTCCTTCTCTATGAATACAAAGGACAGGTGTTGACAGGTAATTGGGCTATTGGAAAAAGAGGCCATGAGAGTCAAATATTGTTCTATCACCATAGATGCATTTTCCAGCATTGATCAATAGATAATCATGAAGAATGCATTAACCTATTTCTGCCTCTATCGTGGGAATACCAAGGTCAATTCTAGTGACCCCAGCTGATATTAGCAATTGAGTTTAGACCAAGAATCAAACTTAGGTCCTTGTTGCTCTATAAATCACAGAACTGCATCATGAAACACACTATTCCACTGCATAATTGGGAGGGGGAGGACAGTACAATATCCAAATTATTTTTGAACATGCTGTATAAAACAACAGCTTGTATTTATACACTGCTGTGAAGGCACTTCAAAGGAATGTTATGAAACAAAGTTGAAAACCAAGGTACATAAGATGACAGGTTTAATGACCAAAATATATATTTAAATGAATATTGTAATAGAGATAGCCAACTAAAGAATAGAAAGATTTAGAGAGGAAATTCCAGAGTTTAGGACCTAGGCAGTCAATGGCATACCACCAATAGTGGAGAAATTAAAATCAAGGATATCCTAAAAGCCAAAATTAGAAGACAGAAAATATTATAAGGGTCATAAAGCTTGAGAAGATCACAGAGAAACAAAATGATTAGGTAATGGAAAGATTTAGAAACAAGGATGCAAATCTTAACATTTAGAATTAAAATTTGCTTAACTGGAAATATGTTAATCATTAGAGCATCTTGTGATTAAACATGTCGCAGACGTTACAAATAGCCATTCATAGAATCATTTAGATTTGGATTCATTGTCACATGCATGTAAAAAAATGGAGTGAAATGTATTTTATAATGTGTTATGCCCAGTGTTGCCACACTAGGGCACAATCTTGAAACACTGAATATAATGCAAGATTTTATTGCAATAGAATTAATCTTTCTCTCTTCTTCTTGTTCCTCCTCCGCTACTCCTTCAGTCTCTGCTTGACATTGGCCAGAGTCTCTGATATGGGCTCCTAGGTCTCCATAATGCACTCTGAGACATGGGCCTCTGCCACTGCCACTGCCACAATCGCGATTGCTGTGTCCAAGCTGAAGCCGGGGGCCTGGACAAGTGTGGGTACCATACCACCTGTTCCTCATCCTACACTCCTCCAGACACTACCACCGGTCATTGATCATCAGGATCCTCCACCCTTTCAGGTTTTTGGGCCTCGCTGCAGACGAGCAGCCTTGGCTCAGCCTGAGAATCTGGGCCGGGCAGGGGGTCTGCCCAGGACTAGGGTGGAGCTGTGTACAGCTAGTTTTGCTGCCACTGGAGGCCTTCTCCTTTGTGTGCCACTCTCCTGGTATTAAAGAAAAGAGAAAAGAAAAACAGGAAAAGTAAAAAGCAAAAAGAAGAAAGGAGGAAAAAAGATAAAGAAAGCAGACGGGAATGGATGAGTCTTGGGCTCAGCCCTGCTACTCTGCTACCATCAAGAATCCCTACTGAAAGACGCCATTCAGCCCACTGAGTTTGCATTGACTCTCTGAAAAGCAACCTACCCAGACCCAACACCCACCCTATCCCTGTAGCCCTGCATTCACCATGACTAAGCTATGCAGTCTGCGCATTCCAGGGCACTACAGGGCAATCTACCACGGCTAATCCACCTAACCTGTACATCTTTGGATTTAGATGGACTCAGATTATTCAGCCTCAGGCAAGGAAAGGAATAGAATGAATAATTAGGGAAATGCAACGACCAAAGACAATTGGAGGAATCTTTGGCTTATCCAGGATTGAATGTCAGATAAGAAGTCTGATAATTTAGTGACAATGCAGGAGTTAAAAGAGTTAGTGGTGACACTGCTATCAATCTATACTTGAAAACGAATATTGTAGTTTTCAGATGTGTAAAGGGGCAGCATGTAGATAGAAAATTGGAGAAGTACATTAATATTGCCACAAGAATGATTTTATCTGTTCAGAAAAGAAATTAGAAACTCGCAAGCAAATCCGTGGTAGATTATCTATTCTGTTGTGTGTATGACATCTGTTCAGGAGAAGTATCCTGTTATCAGGTATTTAAAGGCATCATCAGCTAACCATAGGTTTAGTTGTTATTTGACTTCTTCTGGCTGTTGCTACAACTTTGTATGTGCTTGGAGTTTTCTGCAGGGGAGTGGATGTGGCAGGTTTTGAAGAGATTTTGCTGACCTCAAATGCTTCTGCATAAACCAGTTGCATCTGGATATGGGTGCACAAACTGGCATTCCCATTTGAATACCATATTAAATGCAGAGTATGCCAAGTTATGAGAAGAGGGAGAGAGGAAGCAGAAAAGAGCTCTCAGCTCAAGGGCCTATGTAGTCGGGGAGCAATCCTCCTACAAAACCACTGACAGGAACAATATGCAAGACATCTGTGATCCCACAAGAATGTTTTCACTGAAATCATGTGCTGCAATCAAAATCACAAACTCAGAGTACGATAAAGATCGTATTGCCAGTGGCTGTCAAGGTGACTCTAGCGATAAACCCTCAGGTATCCGGTTTTTGACAAGCTGACGCCAAAGATATTTGCAATATCTTGCATTATGCCATTCACTCCTGTGTAAGGGAAGTCATTGAGGCTCTCTATTTAAAATAAGTTAACCACATATAATTTTCTCTTGCCGATGCTCACAAAAAAACCATATAGTTTTGCTAAGATTGCAAGTCTGTCTGTGGTGCAGGCCACTAATGGCTGTATGTACATTGATTTCCTAGGGATTGCAACTGAAGGGATTCTACTCCTTCAATGACTAGATGGTGCTTGATAAGAGTCAGAATCATGCAAGTCAATGTACAGTTCCTTAATGCATGATGCATAATCCTGACATCACAAAGGACTGCCTTTGTCACCAAGGTATTGGGAGCAACTGAGGCATGGAATTATGAGGAGGGAGGGAAATAATAACCTAGAGAGAGCCTTTCTGTACAAACTGACTGCATAATCTGTATTAGTAACCATGATCCTAATTTCCCAATTACAAACAGTCTCACATCATGTCTTCCTTCTGCCACTGACCATCACCACAAATATCAGCACTTGTTCCCACCACAATATAATCCCCACGTTCACCTTTAAGACTAGTAGCTTAAACAAATTAAGCTACTGCAATGCAACTTGATAACTCTCAATATTGGTTACTGCTACTGTGTTCAGCTAATAGCATTGGCTACACACAGAGATCACCCAAAACAACAGGGAACACCAAGGTGTCCTGCTGCTTTTATTGCAATCAATAGACATGGGTTAATTGCACATTGTGGAGGAATGCAATTAAGGGTCCAATGTGTTGTAAACTCAATTGTTCTGAACAGTTCGGAGGGGGTCACTGGAACTGAAACGTTAACTCTGCTTTTTCTGCACAGATGCTGCCAGACTTGCTGAGTTTTTCCAGCAATTTCTGTTTTTGTTTTTGAAAGTGAGACCAATGTCTTGTTCTGCAGTGTCTAAGCAAGCTTTGCACAAAATAAGAGAAATATGAGAGGTGTAAATTATTTACAGTTGCAAATAAGATTCTAATTCTAAGTGTTTAAAAATAAAGTCAATATTATAAATATGTTCACTGCCTCTCCGCCTCTCTTTCCTGTTTAAAACTTACTACTTTGATGAAATTTTGGTCACCTGTCCCAATATTTTTGTATCTCACTGTCAAGTTTCATTTGATAACGAGATAACAAAAGGTTTTTGGACATTTATACCAAGTTAAAGGTGAAACGTTGCTGTTAGTCCAGCAGGAAAAGACACGATTATCTGGATGTCCAGTACCCTGTAGTATTTATTATTCATCGAACTCTAATATTTGGCATTAGGCAAGAGGGCTTAGGTAAAAGTTAAGAAGTTACGTCAGACTGATCCGGCAATCTGCAAATTTACAGCAACTCCCAGGTAGGTGAAAAAGAGCGCATCAATTTCATTCAAATAATTAATTAAAAGTTCCATGCTAAAAATGAATTGAATTTGAAGGAACTTAAATGTTCTGCAGTTTAAAACATTTCCCATGGTGATATTCGTTTGGTCAAACAGCGTTCATAACTATGGCATCCTGATATAAAGATTTGTGACTTGCCATCGAAGCACATATTGTTAGATCGAATGACCTACAAACAGGAAAATAAAGTTTATTTTTCAGACTAAAATAAATACTTCGTTCAATGCCTAACAATTTACTGCCAAAGCATGAAGAAATGTTCTGAATATTGACAATTATGCATGGATCATTTTGGTACAACTTTAATCTTCTATGCGAATTCACCATGATGACTAGTGACTACCAACTATCAAAGCTATTGCTGTTAACTTTCAAGTTCAATGGTTCATCGACAAGTCATTTCATACCTCATTCCAAAGATCTGTGGTTAAAAACTGGATCTTCCATTTCAAACAGTTAAAACACAGTCATTAAATTGCCTCCTCAGACTACACACAGAGCAAGTGACCTTCACAAGCATCAGCAGGAAGCAACTCTGCTAAGAAGTTGGGATCAATAAATACTGATGGTTTACACTATAAAGCAAAAATTCTTGTTTGATCAAGAAGAAAAAAAGGCATATATTAAACAAAATAGGAAAATACCAGAGTTAAAAGCAGCAATTACCTTAAAGTTCAGAAATATTCAGATTGAATTTTATGGCACCCATTAAAACCTTTGATAGAAGTAGGACTGCCTAGTAACTTACTCATAGTTATTTTAAACTCTCCTCCTACCAGAGATCACTAATGCAATACAGATCTGCTAGAATTGCTATAAATCTTCATTCTTACAGTCGTGCTTCAAATTGAAAGAATATTACTGGACATAGTAACTTAATTTAAAATGGTTCATGAGTTATGAATCCATAACTTTTGCAGCTTAATTGATTTCAGAAATTACTTGGGTTTTATTCTTATGGAAAGAGTGTTTTTGAAATCGTAACTTTGCTGCAGGCTTTTAAATATATTTCATCTTGAGCTGCTATTCATAATTAATACTTCTACACTGTCAGCTGGAAATCACAGCAGACAATGCACCTAACATGAATGGCACTGTGAATTCAAAATGTTTTCTGCTCCAGATTCATCATAGTATAATGCACTTCATCAATAGTTCAGTTTTATGTCAGAATTTAGTTAGAGATCATGGGATGGGCTCAAATTAGTTACTGCACATGTCTATTGTACATATACAATACCTCTTCTATCTGTCAGTAGTAGTAAAATAAATTATACAAATTCAGGAATATATGATAAAAGTAGAAAAGCCACACAATTTTAATTTTTGCCTGTAAAAACATCATGAGTGTTCAAACATTATAATAACATGGCATATAAAACCCATCTTACACTAGGTACACTTCATACACTTGAGTAAAAGCTCAGCTATTAAAATCCCACATGTAATCAATGTTATAACTTGACAGGAACTTTTTCAATTATTATAAGCTATAATTTAAAGTGTGCATACATTAGTTTCTTACGATATGAAGCTTTATACTGATTGATCCATTCACCAGTTATGTATAACCTAGGCTCTTTAGCTATGGGTAAGTAGATTTGAACCAGAATGTGTGCCCTATTGGTAAAGGCCAAAATGAATTGGTGTACAGACAGTTAATTAAATTCTTGGATGTGCAAAGAAAAGATTTACTCATTGAATACAGATTTCACTTCAGACCTGTTTTTTCTCAAGGCTGCTAGTGCTGGCTATACTAAAGTAAACCAAAGTCTGCAAGTTGCCTAACAGACAACCCTTAAAAGCAACCTCTCAACCAGCATTAACAAAGCAAACTCTTAAAATAACTCAAACTAAAATAGCCTCCATGATGTGAAAGAGCCAGTGTTGGACTAGGATGGACAAAGTTAAAAATCACACAACACCAGGCTATAGTCCAGCAGGTTTATTTGGAAGCACTAGGTTTCAGAGCGCTGCTGCTTCATCAGGTGGTTGTGGAGTATAAGATCATAAGACACAGAACTTACAGCAAAAGATTATAGTGTCATGCAACTGAAATGATATATTGAACAAAGTGGCTTGTTAAGTCTGGGTTTGTTCAATATATCATTTCAGTTGCATGACACAGTAATCTTTTGCTATAAATTGTGTCTTATGATTTTATACTCCACAACCACCTGGTGAAGGAGCAGCGCTCCACAAGACAGTGCTTCCAAATAAACCTGTTGGAATACAACCTGGTGTTGTGTGACTGTTCAAATGGCATCGGGAGGGGACCCTGTGCAGGGAGACAGGAGAGAAGTAACAGGGGTAAAAACAAAAGACGGAATGAGATGCACAGAGAATTCATGGGTAATACTTATACAGGGCCATCGAGCAAAATAGAATTTGAGTAAAAATGGTAGGACTAGCCTTAAGGTAAATTATGATAGATACACAATGGCAAACACGTAAAAGAGTGCATAGAGGAACTGTAATAATGGTTCATTCCTGTCTGGCATAAAAATAAAATGAGAAAGGGACCCCACCATGGGTAACAAGGGAAATTCGGAATTATATTAGATCTAAATAAGGAATTAGCCAAAATAAACAGAAGAACCAAAGGGTACAGTCTAAGGACACAAGGTAGGCTGTTTAGGACTCAAATGAAGAGAACTTTCTTCACTCAGAGCAGTGAACCCATGGAATTCTTGGTGACAGAAAGCGGCTGAGGCCAAAACATTGATTCTTTTCAAAAAGGAAGTTGATAGTTCTTAGAGCTATAGGGACCAAAGATGAGGGGAGAAAGTGGGAACGAGGTTCAATGATTAGATCATATCAGAGTGGCAGAACAGGCTTGAAGGGCAAATGGCCTACTCCTGCTTCTATTTTGTATTAAAATATACTTAGCTGAAACAGGTAGGAGCAGGAGTCACCTCACAGCATACAAAGACTACAGTTTGCTGATGACACTGCTCCCTATGCAGCTGTCATTGTTGCTAACTCACTCTTGCTCAATTTCCTTCACTATCTTCTTCATTGTTCATACTACCTAGTTCATCCACTGTTACCTCCCAATCTTCAAGTCACCCTCTGACCAAATCACTCCCCCTTATTGTGAATTCACAATGATAACCTGATCAGAGTCAAAGATCTGCCGTGCAAATTCGTTAGAATATGAAAGGTCAGGAAGATGGGAATAGAGTTAGCAGTCCAGCTAAAGAGCCAGCACCAGCAACTTCATGACATGGGCCTGGTGGATGAATATCCTCCTTCTATGTTGAATTATACTTTATTATAGAATCCCTACAATGCAGATTTAGGCCAACTGGCCTATCAAACCTAAACCAACCCTCTGAAGAGCACCCCTACCCTATCCCCATAACCCTGCATTAACCATGGCTAATTTACCTAACCTGCACATCTTTTGCACTGAGGAGGAAACTGGAGTCCCTGGTGGAAACCCATGCAGACATAGGGAAAACATGCAAATTCCACACAGACATTCACCCAAGTCTGGAATCAAACCCGGCTCCCTGATGATGTGAGGCAGCACTGCTCACCACTGTGCCGCCATGTCACCTCTTTTTATTTTCTCCTTTTGTACAACAGCTGCGTGCAGTTTTTAAATAGCAGGGATTGATCCAAATATCATACATTGTAGCCACTGATCATTTCTCATCTATTCATGCTAAAAATCTTGAATTAGGAAAATGTGTTACAAGTCATCATGACTTGAGACATTCAGGATTTTACATATCAAGTTGGATTGCAAGTGCATCTTTAAATACAGAGATACTTATTGCACTCATAGTGCTTAAAAAGATCTGACAAACTGAAATGAGGTAAATGATGATAAAATCGGAGTGTTTTTGGTTGATATAGAAATGTTGGCCAAGATAATTGGAAAATGCCCCAAATGAATTATTTACATTTACCTTCCTATCCTAAGTGTTTGTGTTACAAACAAATCAATTAGAAAAACATTTGGCTTCAGGTGTATTGCCAAAGGTTAAAAAGACAATTTAAATTTAAATGATTTATTTGTTTAGTCACAAAGTTACTGTCATCTAATATTACATTTTGTGGTACTTTTAACACTGGATAGTTTACTCTGAATCCATATCTCAAACCATTTCAGTATGACAGTACTCATTTTCTATGAAGCTGGGTTGGCCTTTACTTGCCAAATGTTAGACAGTTATCGCAAGGCCCAGTTGAATGGAAAAACATTAATTGTAGATGGAATATTATCAACTGAGCCCTTGCCAAAATATTGGAAAGTAATTCGATGGGCTTTGCGAAGGAAGGCTTATTGATTGAGCTGTGGCATTATTGCCACACTTCTGGGTTGCACCATTTATTAGAGAAAATGAGCAACACAACGGACTAAAGCAAAGAACAAAGCATATTTATTTCGAGAGACGAGAGCAGGATTTGCTACATCAGTACTGGGTGAGACATTGAAGATACAAGTGAGAATCAGGAATCTGGTGCAAAACGGATGCAAGGTGTGAAATATTACCTCTTTTTGAATGCAGTGGGCAAGAAAACAAGAGGAGAAGGCCAACCAGCCTCACCAAGGAGGCGTGGATGAAAGTTGACAATGAGAAGCAATGTGCTGACCAGACCTGGATCTAGCACTGCAGAAGGTTTAATGGCATCACAATGATCAAGGAAGTGTCATGGTACTCTTAGTTGGTAGCTATCACTTTCTTATTCTACTAGCATTACCCAACTGATACAACTTAGCACCATACTTTTTCTCCAACTTTTGTCTTAAATCTATAGTTCAACAGAAAATTCACAAATTAATTCTCAACTTACTCCCTTCTTGCAATCATTCCTCAGAATCATCATCCTCAAATGTTCACTTGCCATCCTTCGCAATCAGTTTACTTTTCACACTCATAATACTTTTGTCTTTTCTCATTGCAGCAAGAGGCAGAAAATGGAAGTAAAACTGCATGGTGACCATTTGAGAATAGGAAGCGCTTGAGATCAGCAAGGTGGTGCCAGTAGTGGCTATTGGTAATGAAGAAATTGAGATAGCTTGGAGACCTGTATAAACACTAAATTAAGTTTTGTTATTTGGCTCTTAGCTGTCACTTATTTTGAAATGATATCACCAATATATTAAAAATCACAATAGCATCATGACAACTACTAGATTTTATCTAGTATTAGTATTAAATCAAGCCTTTAATTTCTTGCAAGTGTACTAATGGTGCCACTGGAGTAGATTACGAAGAAACCTGAGGATGCCTCAGAGGAGGACAAGTAATGTGGAAGATACACTGTCCTTTGGCTCTTGCTAACCTTCTGTCAACAAAGAGACTTGAATGGGTCCAGCATCACAGTTAGATGGAGTGGCATCACATGTGGGCAGGTGCAGTTACTGGAAACAGAGTAAGAAATGAGAATTCAACTTTAGGGAGCAAATTTCTCCTCAACTGGATGTAAAATTGAGCCTCAGCGTTCATCAATGAAAAGCCGGAATTGCAGATAGGACAGCTTTTAATTGAAGCCTTATGAGTGGCAGAATCTAGAGGACATTTATCAGAGATGCCTCACTTGTTGAAGCAAAGAAATGAGCAGCCTACCTCCCGTGCTGGTGAAGCCACAGAAGTTACATTAAAAAAAAGAGAAAGACAAAAGGGTGTGTGCAACTATACAAGTATTTTATTTGTGAAATAATAAATGAAGATTTAAAAAACAATGTCTATCTATCTTCAATACTGTACTGCAATTCCCTAATGAGCAAAAGGCTTCAGTAGAATTGCACACATAGAAAACAGTGAATGTTGATAGTGTGCTTGTGATCAAGCAACTTTTGCCTGTGGAAATGGTTTGTGCTGTGGCAGGAGTAATCCAGAGCACTGAAGCTTACAATTCTGTATGATTGTATGCTTCTTAAATTATTTGAATTCTACCACTGTGAGGCTGGCCTGGGTCTCTTTGGCAGCCAAATGTACATATGCAATTTGTCCACATTACTTGTAAATCTACTGTAGGAAGGATAAAGACATAATTCACTTCCTTATGAAATAGAAAAAATGGTTTACTTTCTTAAAGAACTTTAAAATATGGCTCTGATTAGCTTTACGCATTAAGTTACTACCAACCTAACTATGTTTAGCTAACTTGCAACAAATTTTAATGGCTTTGAATGGGGGCTGACTTGCACAAAACAATCAGTAGATATATCCATACAAATTATTGAAGCTATGCCATGCCAGAGGAAAAATAACATCGCCCAAAAGCAACAATAGCTGCGTATCAAACATAGATTTTAAAAAGAGTCAGACAATGTTTATATTTCAATTGAATGGCTTGGTTCGCTATCTGGCAGTGAAATACTGAAATATCCCAATTGGTACTGATTAGGCTTTATTTTCAATACAGCACACCAGGCAAGTAGATCCAGAATACTTGCATACACATTTACCTCATGAGACAATTGTATATCTTTGCGTATGATGTGTGTTAAAATGCTATTCTATGCATACTTTTAATGAGTCTTTTATGTGGAAATAATGAAATGGTACAACAACTACTCTGGCTTATAAAGTGCATTTAATAAGTACCTTTGTCGTAGCATTTCAGAGGAATCAAAAATATTATACAATCTGGAGTAAAATAAAGCATTTTGGTATTTAAGGTAATGATTCTGAAAGAACTAATGCTAAAGCTCCATTAGTTCCTCCCAATATGCAGTGGAGACAAGAGATTCTACATTAGCATTTGTAGAGATTAGGTGTATTCTGTACAGCTCCTGGGGGTCTTTGGTAATTATTCCTCACTAATAGTAAGTTGAATTTACTGCAGTGGGTTGGTTTGCTCATTTGATTGGATGGCTCGCTTATGACGCAGAATCATACCAACTCCTGTATTGATGGACATGATCACGAAGGCCCTGATTTCTCAACTTGGCAACCCTCATTACATGCACCACCAGTTGTGTGTGTGTGTCTCTCTCTCTCTCTAATGAGACAGCAGCATATGGTCCTCAGGCACTATGGCGACTTTTATGTTCACTGATTGCTATCGTGCAATACACCATCCTTTTACCTATGACAAATGCCTCTTCTGCTCAGACTCACCAATGGACTATTCTCTATCACTGATAATTAGATGTGCCCTTGACACAGAAAAGAGAAAGGAGAATTGGTAATACCAAACCATCTCAATTAACCTTTACCTTCTGCCACATACTGGCAGAAACAAAAGATACTACTTGGTGCCAGTAGTAGCATCAGGGGAAATGAAACAAGGTAGCATTGTGGAGATCCAATTTAAAGCAAAAATCTTTTGTGGAATATGGGCGTCGCTGGCTGGGCTAGCATTTATGGCCCATCACTAGTTGCTCTTGAGAAGGTAGTGAGGAGTTGCCTTCTTGAACTGCTGCAGTCCATATGCTGTAAGTAGACCCACAATGCCAGTGAGGTTTGAGAAGATTTGTAGCTCAGGTTGAGGTTCTGGATGTTGGTTTGCTTGCTGAGCTGGAAGGTTTGTTTTCAGATGTTTTGTCACCACGCTAGGTAACATCATCAGTGAGCCTTTGGATGAAGCACTGGTGGCATGGCCCACTTTCTATTTGTATGTTTAGGTTTCCTTGGGTTGGTGATGTCATTTCCTGTGGTGATGTCATTTCCTGTTTGTTTTCTGCAGGGATGGTAAATGGGATCCAAGTTAATGTGTTTGTTGATAGAGTTCTGGTTGGAATGTCATGCTTCTAAGAATTCTCATGCGTGTCTCTATTTGGCTTGTCCCAGCCAAAGTGGTGTCCTTCCTCATCTGTATGTAAGGGTACTAGTGAGAGTGGGTCATGTCTTTTTGTGGCTAGTTGATGGTCAGGTATCCTGGTGGCTAGTTTCTACCTATTTGTCCAATGAAATGTCTGTTACAGTTCTTGCAAGGAATTTTGTAAATGACATTAGTTTTGCTTGTTGTCTGTATAGGGTCTTTCAGGTTCAGTAGCTGCTGTTTTAGTATGTTGGTGGTTTGTGGGCTACCATGATGCCAAGAGGTCTGAGTAGTCTGGCAGTCATTTCTGGGATATCTTTGATGTAGGGGAGAGTGATGAGGGTTCCTGGACGTGTTTTGTCTGCTTGTTGGGGTTTGTTGCTGAGAAATTGGTGGACTATTTGCACTGGGTACCCGTTCTTTTTGAATTCAGAACCCACAATGTCATTAGGGAGAGAATTCCATGATTTTGACCCAGTGACAGTGATGGAAGGTGATATATTTCCAAATCAAGATGATGAGTGGCTTGGTGGGGGAGGGGGAAGCTTATTGGTGGTGGTGTTCTTATATATCTGCTGCCCATGTCCTTCCAGGTGGAAATGGTCAGGAGTTTGGAAGGTGGTGTCTAAGGATCTTTGGCAAATTTCTGCAAGGCACCTTCTATATAGTAGACATGGATGCTACTGAGCATGGTGATGGAGCAACTGAATGTTTGTCGATGTGTTGCCAATCAAGTGGGCTGCTTTGTCCTGGATTGTGTCGAGCTTTTTGAGTATTATTTTAGCTGCATTCCTCTAAGCAAATGGGAAGTATTCCAACACACACCTCACTTGTGCCTTGTAGATGGTGGACACACTTTGGGGGAGTCAGGAGGTGAGCTACTCACAGCAGTATTCTTAACTTTTTACCTGCTGTTGTAGTCATTGTATTTATGTGGCTAGTTCAGTTCAATTTCTGGCTACTGGTAACCACCATGATGTTGATATTGGGGGTTTCAGTGAGTTAGATTGTCTCTTATTGGAGGTGGTTATTGCTTGGCGTGAATCTTACTTGCCACTTTTCAGCCCAAGTTTGGATATTATTCAGGCCTTGTTGCATTTGGACATCGATTGCTTTAGTATGTGAGGAGTTGTGAATGGTGAACAACATCAATTCATCAGTGAACATCCCCACTTCTGACCTTATGATAGAGAGAACATCATTGATGAAGCAGCTGAAGATGTTTGGGCCATCTGAAGATGTTCTGGAGCTGAGATGACTGACCTCCAACAATCACAACTCTCTTCCTATGTGCCACTTGTGACTCCAACAAACGGAGAGTTTCTTCTCCTGATTCCCACTGATATCAGTTTTGCTAAACTTCCCTATCACCACATTCTGTCAAATGTGGCATTAATGTCAGGGGCTGTCACTCTTACAGCATCTCTGGAATTCAGCTCTTTTGTTTATTATTGAGTCAAGGCTATAATGAGGTTAGGAGTTGAGCGGACCTTTTGGAACACAAACTGGTCATCACTGAGCAGGTTATTGCTGAGCAGGTTGTGTTTGATACTACTGTTGATGACACCATTCATCATTTGATAGATTCACAGAAACCCTTTGACCCTGCTTCATTATTCAATATGATCATGGCTGATTGCTTGTCTGAATGCCATATTCTTGCTTTTTCCCTTTAATGCCTTTAAATATAAAACAATCATCAATCTCTTTCTTGAATATGTTCAGTGACTTGCTCTCTACAGTCTTCTGTAATTCCATTAGTTCACTCCCCTCTTGAGTGAAGAAAGGTTTCATCACCTCGGTCCTAAATGATCTGCCCTCTATCCTGAGATTGTGACCTCTAGTTCTAGATTCCCTAAACGAGGAAAACATCCTTCCTGCATCTAGTCTGTCCAGCCATGATATAATTTTGTATATTTCAATCTGATCTCCTCTCATCCTTTTAAAACCAAATGAGTACAGGTCCAGTCAAATAAATCACTCCTCATAGGAAAATTCTGCCAGTCCTTGTATCAGCCTAGTGAAGCTCTGGTGCACTCCCTCCACTACAAGTATATCCTTTCTTAGGTCATGAGAACATAACTGCATGTAATAGTCCAGATGTGGTCTCATCAAGGCCCTTTACAACAGCATTAAGGTATCCCTTCTTCTGAAATCAAATCCTCTTGCAACGAAAGCCAAAATATCATTTGCCTAATTGTTTCTGCACCTGTCTGTCTCTCTTCATTGATGATATACAAGGACACCTTTTTATTTCATTCACGGAATGTGGGTGTCACTAGCTAGCACAGCATTTGTTGCCCATCTTTAATTCCTAAAGGACAGTTAAAAGTTAGCCACATTGGGTCTGGAGTCACATGTACACTAGACCAGGTAAGGATGGATCCCCTTCCCTCAGGGCATTAGTAAATCAGATGTGTTTCTATAACAATGGACAGTGGTCATGTCATCACGATTAGACTAGTGCTTTATTCCAGATTTTACTCAATTCAGACTTCATCATCTGCCACTTTACTGATGATGGAAAGTAGACTGATGGAGCAGAAGCTGGCCACGTTGGACTTATCCTGCTTTGTGTGTACAGGTCATACCTGGGCAACTGTCCACATTAATGGGTAGATGCTGGTATTGTAGTTTGGCTTGAATAAACAGCGTAGCTCGGGGTGTGACATGATCTGGAGCATGCATTCAGTACTATTGCCAAAATGATGGCAAGGCACATGCCTTTGCAGATCCAATTATTTCTTGATATTATGTGGAATGAATCAAACTGACCGAAGGCTAGCATTTGTAAGAGAACCTCTGGAGAAGGCTGAGATGGATCATCCACTCAGGAACACTTGCAAAACACTTTTGCGACTGCTTCAGTCTTATCTTTGGGGTGATCTGCTGGACTCTTCTATCATTGAGGAAGGGGATATTTGTGGAGCATCCACCTCTAGCGAGTTGTTTGATTGCTCATTACCATTCATAATGGATGTGATAGTACTGCAGAGCTTAGGTTCATCTTTTGCAAGTAGTCTTGTTCTGGAGCTTCACCAGGTAGACATCACATTTTTAGTTATGCCTGATGCTGTTCCTGGCATGCCCTCCTGCACTCTCCATTCAACCAGACTTGAAGGCCCCTGGCTTGAGTTGAGTGGGGGATAAGATGGGCCATGAGGTTTCAGATTGTGTTGCAGTATGATTCTGCTGCTGTTGATGGCCCACAGAGCCTCATGGTTGCCTAGTCTCGAGCTGCTAGATCTGTTCGAAGTTTGTCCCGTACAGCATGATGTTACTGTAAACATGATGTAAAGCAATATCAGTGTAACGATGGACTTTGTCTCCCTAAGGACTGTATAGTGGTCACTTTTACTGATGGACAGATGCATCTGCAGCAGGCAGACTGATGAGAATGAGGTCAAATACGTTATCCCTCTTATCGGTTCCCTCACCATCTGCCACAGACCCAATTTTGCAGCTACCCTTTAGGACATGACCAGCTTGACCAGTAGTGCTGCTGCCAAACCACTCTTGGTGATGGACATTAAATCCCCCACCCAGGGATTTTATACCATTGTGCTGCCACATCTGCTGGGTATGCTCTGTCATTGAGATATCCAGGGATAGTTATATCTGGAAAATTGTTTTTAAGATGTGCTTTTGTGAGTATGACTATGTCAGATTGTTGCTCTCTGTGAGAAGAAAATTCCAGAAATACCAAAGAAAGAATTATTGAAGATTGTACTTATCATGTTAACAGTGTTACTATTTTATAAATTTACAATCAGTCAGCAGCTGAAATGCAATTACTGACAGAAACAGACTCTGGCAGTTCCAGAGACAGTAACAGAGCAAGTTCTGCACTCCACATCCAAACCTTTACCAAGAAGTTAATAAAAAGTGTAGGAAGAACAATTTGGCCTCAGAAGAGACAGAAAAGCCCAGCCATACTAAGAAAATGGCAGAGAACTTAGTGAAGAAAACTCTGGTTGGAGCAAGAGAAAATTCCAGGAGTAAAGTTAGATATCCCTAAGATAAAAAGGGAAAGTTTTATGAAAACAGGACAAAGACCAGAAAGCAAAAGCAATGGAATGTCAAAGAGAATTCCCACCTCTCTTAATGAGCATCAACAGCACTAACATCAGGCTCCTTGAAACATAGTTTAACAAACAATGAAAGGGCCATAAGTGAAACTTCAACTCGGGTTGCATAATTTGGGAAACGTCAGAATTTATTTAATTCAAAAAAGCACAAATGTAAAGAAATCTAGTCAAAGAGTCAAACAGAAGAAGATAACTCAGGGAAAATTAAAGATTTAAAAGAACTCTGACTTTAAATAAATCGTGATTTTGGTAGAAAAATTTATAAAGCCTGCAGCTAGAGATTTTAAAAAAATTGTGTTTTAGATAGTGAAAGGTGGGAAATGTCAATTTTGCCAGGGAAAAAGTTCATTTTGACCATAGAAGATGGGAGGACTTGGGGAAAACACAGCAAAAAGGCTGAAAAAGGTGGGAACACCATAAACAGTAGAGATACAAGATCACAAAGAGACAGAATTCAAAATCTTGGAAATCAAATCTGCCTAACCTTGCATCTCTTTTTGGGCTCTATCCCATCCGATCAGCTCACTCCTTTTTCTCTCCACCCCATCATCAGCATAAATACATTTTCCTCGATCGGTTCTGAAGAAGGGTCACTGCACTAAAAATTTAATTCAGTCTTTTCATCTCAGATGCTTCTATACTTGTTGTGTTTCTTCAAAAATTTCTGTTTTTAAAGTAAGTCAACACAGTCCCACTCACTCACTTGGGAGAGACATTTGGTAGCTGTTTAACCTTACAAAGTCACCATAGACGAAGGAGAGATTGAGAAGGAGAGTCCTTCATGGTAGCCTCAGCCAGTGTGGAATTTGAACCCACGCTGTTGCTGTTATTCTTACCGCAAATCAGTCTTCTAGGCTACTGAGCTAACTGACCCACACCTTCAACAAAGGATATCTAAAAGATAAATAATTCTCCAGCAGAGAAAGGTTCCACAGATCTTAAGCAAGGTGACAGGTCCTTAAACAGAATGTATAGAAACACTGAAAATAGGAGCAGGATTAGGCCATAAAGCCCTTCGAGCCTGCTCCACCATTCATTACAATCATGGCTAATCAAACTGTTATCTTATTCCAACTGTCTCTTTTGATCCCTTTAGCCCTAAGAACAATATCAACCTCCTTCTTAAAAACACTCAATGTTTTTACCACAACTGCTTTCTATGGCAGAGAGTTCCACATGCACACTCTTCACTTACCCTATGTCACATTCTGGTTGAGATGTCAGCTACCACAAGGTGAAACTAGCAGCCATCATGGTAAATCTCACATTTTTAACCAGTTTTGGTATCTTATAAGCCAATTCAATAGTTTGAATGATGTAACTTCAAAAGGTGGTTTAATTGTTTTAACTTAGAAAAAAAAAAATTCTGAGTTTGTAATTTCAGAGGAAAAGCATCATGATGTTTCCTATTAAATTCAACCACTTTATAAAGTCTGCGATTAGGTTCTCCAAAGCCTTTATGATAAGCAACAATCTGTAGTAAATGGTTGAGTATTTCTGAGAACCACCAGAAGTCTAAAAGTATGATGTGCATGCTTTTGTATTTTAACAAATATTCATGGAAAGCAGTAGTAGAGATTAATTAAAACTTTTATATATTAACCAGCTATTGGGAAATTTCAGAAATATACATTAGGCAACAGATCTGTTGCCAACAAGAAGTTAATCCATATCAAAACAGTTATATATAAGCAAGCTAACAATTTTATCCACTCAGCAAAGCTTAATCCCATTGACTCCAAAACCTGTTTCATTAACATCACTCAAATAAGACAGATGACATAGTAGCAGTTAACCTAATTGGATAGGAAGATAATATTAGTTTATTTATTTTTATGTTTTATCAGCAAGATGGTTGAATTATCATTATGATGAGAATATAGAATTTCATTCTCAAATAATCAATCCTGTTCAAAGCAAAAGGGGCCTGGACAATGTTAAGACACTGGTACAAAAGCAAAATTTGCCCATTTTTAGGCATTTTATCTTAATGTGACTTCAATACTGTAGATGCATAATAAAAAGCTAAACTGAGCTTTGGTTCAGATTATGATTAATGTGAACTATCAGAGGGCCCGTTGGTGCAGAATCATTTCCATTAATCAACGTGAACTTAACTATAAATACTGTCAAGGTTTGTTAATTTAGAATATGAAGCTGATTCACGGACGTAAGTTCAGAATGTACTTACTTAGAGGAAATGAACAGAGGTCAATTTAGAAATAAAATGAATTTCTGAATTGATTCAAAATTAACATATGCTAACATTCATGACACTTAGCAACAATGGCATGAGCCCATTCTTACAAAATCATCTGCATTTTAGAATGAAAATGGCTTCCAAAAATTAGAATTACACATTTTCTTTTCTGTTCACTCACACTTGCTGTGTTTTCCCCAAGTCCTCCCATCTTCAAGGTGAAATCAGAAAATAAAAATCAGATATTTAAAGAAATGCATCACATTTGTTGCTGAAGTGCCGTTATATACAGACTGCATGAAAAATACTTAGTACAATGAAAACAGACAATGTCACTTCTCAATTTTGAAGGCTACACCAAAGCCTGCCTCTTTCAGCAACATGCAGAAATAAATTCTTTAGAGTAGAACAATGAAGTAAGAAATTTGAAAAATATTTCTGAGGAAAAGCATCATGATGTTTCCTATTAAATTCAACCACTTTATAAAGTCTGCGATTAGGTTCTCCAAAGCCTTTATGATAAGCAACAATCTGTAGTAAATAGTTGTGACATCTGCTGCAAATAACACATTTACAAATGCTTTCAGCAATGCTATAGCCTGTGATACATTATTTCATCAGAAAAAGGATCAGGCATCGGAAAAGGAAATAGTTTCAGCTATTGAAATTGTGTAAGTTCAGTGATACATCTCCACAGGGAAAATATTTTTAAATCAGTTGTTCTAATTGAAAATAAAAATGTTTTCCTCATGAATACATTTCTTTTCTCCCCTTTGAACATTTAGTTGGCCCAGTGGCAGTAAGATTACCATCTCAGAGTGAGAGATCATTTGTTGAAGGTTCCTCCAGGGGTGTGAACATATGACCAAGGCTAATAGCTTCAATATAATGTATTGCCAACATTTTGATAATATTAATTTGAGGCTGTTCAGGTGAACATAAAAATGCTGCAGCATTATTTGAAGAGCAGAAAGGGGCTTCTCCCAGTGTCCTGTCCAACATTTGTGTCTCAATCAACACCTCATAAACAGAATAACTGATTATTTCTGCCATTACTGTTTGGGAGACCTTGCAGTGTGCAAATTAGCCAATGCAGCTCCTGATAAGGCAAATGACCACAGGCAAGATGTAACAAGATGGGTGGGAAGGGTTGTAACCTCGGGAAGAAAAGTTGACAGCTGGCTGTCTAGATTGGGTGAATAAGAAGAAAAGGAGGTGCTATCATCTTGGATGCACCAATGGACAAATGGTATCCTCCAATCATTGGAGTCCCCTTCCTTCTTGCTATCTTAAACACTTTTAGAAAAAATCAGATTGCCCACTCCTGCTGGCTGTCCACGCTAACTATTTAATGGCAATGGACAGCAAAATATTGAGATTGTTTCAGCTTTTAAGATGTTTAATTGACCTTTAATGATTTATTTATATATAGTGGGCAGGCGGACAATCTGCAGAGGTGCTGAACTGAAAATAAAGACAATCTTTTCTTTCCCCAAGCGATGGGTATTTTCCCTAATCAAAAGAAGAAAATAGATCAATTCCCGATCTACCAAACTGGATCCGAATGCACAACTACTTACTTCATTCGCTAGTGAAATTCTCCAGTTATAAACAATAACCCATTACTATCCGGAAGTCTTTCTCTCAGACTGTTTTATAAAATAATACACCTTGGCTATATAAATACTTAAAAGTTAATCATTAAACTCCTTCTGGCACACAATAAACCCATATTCCAGAAGTTCAAAATTAAATATCCAAACCTCAAAAATAACACATTAAAATATATATTACATACATTACAATACAGCTCTTATCTTCTCATATGACAACAGGGAGTACCATCCATGTTTAATGTTTTCACATACATTACATCTGAATTTATATAATTTCTCTCCATTTATTATTTTGGAATGTTTTGTTACATTGAGGGACCAAGTAATCATATTGCCTTCCTTCTCTGATTGCGACTGGAAATAACAGGCAGCTTTTCTATTTTAGCACAATATATTTGATTGATTGATTGATTTGACTTACTGTTACATGTACTTATGTACAGTGAAAAGCTTTGTTTGCAAGCAGCACAGACAGAACATAGTAAGCAAGGACATACAGATCATAGGGTGAAAAAAACTTGGACAGAGTGAGGCATACGGGTTACACCACATAGGACATGCGTGAGGCAAGAACAACATTAAGAAGATCAACATTATTTAAAGTTAGAGAGTCCATTTGTCAGTCTAATAATAGCAGGGAAGAAGCTGTTCTTGAACCTGCTTGTGCATGTGTTCAGGCTTTTGCATCTTCTGCCTAATCGAAGAGTTTGTAGGAGAGCATTATTGAGGTAGGATGACTCTTTGATGATGTTGGCAGCCTTACAGCGTAAACAATAGGTGTAAATGGATTTCACGGATGGGAGGTTGGTTTTCGTGATGGTCTGGGCTGTGCACACATCCTGGGCAGAACAATTGCCATACCAGATTATTATGCATCTGGACAGTTTGGTTTCAATGGTGTGTGTGTAAAAGTTGGTGAAGGTCCTTACGGATATGCCAAATTTCCTGAACTGCCTTAGAAAGAAGAGGCGTTGTTGTGCCTTCTTGACCACTGGATCTATATAGCAAGTCCAGGTTATCATCACTCCTAGGAACATGACGGTCTCAGCCCACTCAATCTCTGCTCTACTAACGTAGATGGGGCAAATTCTCCTCGGTTCTTTCTGAAGTCAATGATCAGTTCTTTAGTTTTGCCGATGTTGAGAGAGAGAGGTTTTATCATTGTACCATGTCACCAAGCCCTCTATCTCCTTTCTATACTCTGACTCATCATTGTTTGATATCCGCCCTATCATGGTGGTGTTGACAGCAAACTTGTAGATGGCATTAATTTGGAATTTGGCTACATAGTTGTGGATATACAGGGAGTACAGTAGGGGGCTGAAAATGGATCCTGGGGAGCCTCCAGTGTTGAGTGTTATCGTGGAGGAGTTTCAGTTGTCCATCTTCACTGATGTATCTGTTTGTTTGCGTGATTAGCCCCAACTGTAAGTGTGCCAGCATGATAACATATCTTCATATCTATACAGAATGAATTGATAACTATTTTGAGAGTCTGCTGCAGCTTGTGACTGCCAATCTTCTCAAGTATTTTATTGAGCTTTCTTCCTGCATCAGAAGTTATCCTTGGCCCCCGCCCTTCATTGCCCTTAGTATTCCTGGTTGCACACAATGGAGTAACAGTGGCCCAATGCCTTGAATGACCTAACGAGATATCCCTGGATCAGAAGTGCCCAGACCTTGGACTGATGCCTACAACTCATCCCCTCCAAACAATGGCACAGGACAGATTGTGATTCACCCTGCACACTGGAGAGGCATATATCCTCCTGACTGAAAGCACCCCAAACAGATAACCAATGCCCTAGACTGGTACCAGATGCTGTCTTGCTGGGACCCTGATGGATTTCAGTGAGGAATACTCCCCGGAAATGTCAAGACATGGCTGCTGACTCTCTGCATCTGCTGTATGCTTGGAGCAAAAGCTTCTGGCACAGGTGTGTGATTGATGTAATACATGGCCACAGAGCAAGATGCTTGCCCATTACACGGAGGAATACTATAACAGCAAGTTGCGCTAATAGGCATGGCTAGGCAAAGCACGGTAAGTACAAAGTGAGCAAGCAGCCTTGAGATCCAGCCTGGTCCTAATATCCCTGAACTGGGTTTCTATCCTTGCATGCAAAGTGTCTTTGCGGCAGCTTTTCAATGCTAGTTGCTAGTGTGTCCCACGATACAGGAATATTTTTTGTTTATACCTAACAGATAATGCTTCAGGCAGAAAGCTTTCAACTGTTCTAAAAGAAGACTGGTATAATCAAAGGGGTGTAGCCAGCTCTCGAGCTGGGCAGGTCAACTCAGTTCGGGGTTAGTTGAGTCAGGGTCACAGTTGAAACTGGACGCTTACCCCCTCCTCCTGCCCTTCAGACTTCATAACCTGTAAGCTTTTAGTGTCATTTTTACTATTTGTGCTAAGGAGTTTGTTTATTGGGATTGTTGCAAGTATTTTGGAACAGCATTATTAAGTCGGGATAGCCTTTCAGGTTTGGATAGGTTAAGTTATTTGGGTATTCCATTTTTGGTTTGTTGTGTTTCATTCCATAAATAATTCCTGTTTGTTTAAAACTCAGCAGTCTGAC
This sequence comes from Chiloscyllium plagiosum, assembly GCF_004010195.1. Classification (NCBI taxonomy): domain Eukaryota; kingdom Metazoa; phylum Chordata; class Chondrichthyes; order Orectolobiformes; family Hemiscylliidae; genus Chiloscyllium; species Chiloscyllium plagiosum. The sequence continues at coordinate 12,580,396 of NC_057738.1, read as the reverse complement.
CAGCTAATTCACTCCGGGAATATCCACTATACACTTACCTGAAACAAATAGCAAAGTTACGGGCTAGGCTACCTGCTTAAACATGCTTTCAGGGGTTAGGCCTGGTCCATAACAAAGGAAAGTGCACATAGAATCATAGAGTTGTACAGCATGGGTTCAACTTGTCCATGCCAATCAGTTAACCTAAATTTAATCTAGTCCCATTTGCCAGCATTTTGCCCATAGACCTCAAACCCTTCCTATTCAAGTACCCATCTAGATGCCTTTGAAATTTTGTAATTGTACCAGTCTCCATTCCATATATGCAACAACTCTACTCGAAAATGTTGCCCTTTAGATCCCTTCTAAATCTTTCCCCTCTCACTCCAAATCTATGCCATCTAGTTTTGGACTCCCCTACCCTGGGGAAAAGGCCTTGGCTATTCAAGCTATCCATGCCGCTCATGATTTTATGCATCTCTATAAAGGTCACCTCTCAGCCTCCGACGCTCCAGGGAAAATAACCCCTGCCTATAGCTCAAACTCTTCAATCCCGGCAACATCCTTGTAAATCTTTTCTGCACCTTTTCAAGTTTAACAACATCTTTCCTTTAGCAGGAGACCGCAACTGAACACAAAAATGGCCTAATCAATGTCCTGTACAGCTGCAACTTCACCTCCCAACTCCAATACTCAATGCACTGAAGTTAATATAGGAAAGCAGACCAAATAACTCTTTACCACTCTTTGGACCCACAATTCCACCTTCAAGGAACTATGAACCTGCACCCAAGGGCTCTTTGTTTGGCCAAACCCTGTAGGATCCTACCATTAAGGTGCATAAGTCCTGTTCTGATTTGCCTTACCAAAATGCAACACCTCATATTTATCTAAACGCCTTCTGCCACTTGTCGGCGCATTGGCCTGTCTTATCAAGGTCCCGTCGTACTCTGAGGTAACCTTCTTTACTGTCCATGACACCACCAATTTTGGTGTCATCTACAAACTTACTAATCAATCCCCCTATATTCGCATCCAAATCATTCATATAAATGACAAAAAGCAGTGGACCCAGCATCAATCCTTGTGGCACATTGCTGGTCATAGGCATCCAGTCTAAAAAATCAACAGAACTAAATATTCCTATGTTTAGTCCACCAACACCATCTGTCTCTTACCTTCAATTTAGTTGTGTAGTTAATAACATGGTTAATAGGTAACAATCCACCTTAATATTACAATTCACTGTTCCCTGGTGGGAATCTGACATCGATGCCCAAAGTTTAGTTAAGAATTGCAGCAAGACACCGCCAAAGTAGAGATAGGCTTTGCCAGAGTTCTCACACAATATTTCCACATGGCCTATGTTACTCAGGCCCCTATAAGATTCTGCCCAATTTATCTATTTGCATCTTTGTATATATTACAGGAAAATGATTTTCATTCTTTAAGTGGATGTTGTATTATGGTATTATGGTATAGATTCCAGAAGACAGACCCCTACCTTAAAGACAGTTCTGACATCAAGTTACCTGCTTCTTCTTCAGTCAAGCTCTGTGTCATGGTGTCAGTGTCATGTCTTCAGTCAGTCAGCTACATGTACGTAATGTAGAGTTACACCAGTAAACACAGAAACCACACTATGTAAATCTATGATACTGTAACCATGTAAATAGGGTAGTTAATAAAGTTTAAGATATCTGTCTTCACAAGAACATGACCATCTATGATATACATCATACAGACTACCAAATAGAAAACCATAAAACCTTTCAGTTTTCTTGACTCATTCCTGGAATGAGGGGATTATCGAATCAGATAAGGCTACGGAGTACCACTGGAGTGAAAAAAGTGAGACATTACATTATTGAAGCACGTATGGTCCTGAGGGGATGTGCTAGGGTGAAAGCAAGATAGATATTTCCTTTTGTGGAGGATACTAGAACTAGAGCACACAGCACAATTAGAGGTGTCCCTTTAAAGATAGATATGAGGAGATTTGTTTTTCTCTCAGAGGATTGTTATTCAGTGGAATTCTCTTCACCAGAAAATAGCGGAAGCTGGGGCACTGAATTTATTCAAGGCAGAGTTAAATAATGTTATAAAGACAAACTAATCAAGTGCTACGGACTGCAGATCTTAAAGCAGGGTTGAGAACGTGACCAGATCAGCCCTGTTGTTAATGAATGATAGTGCAAGCTTGGTATGTCAGGTGACTGATATTTAAAGGATTATTAGTATTAGACAAATAAAAGGAAAATTATTACTTATTGAATGGTTTTCTGGCATTCCTGTTCTCATGTTGGTGAAAATCTGGAAAAGTTATTTAAGTATAAATCAATTTTACAGTTGAGAAAGACCACTTGAGACAGCAATGAAGGTTTCTGTAATTGCAATTCTCCCTTTTCTACATTGATTCATGTGCAAATGTCACGTGGCTAAGCAAAGACTTATTATTCTTGTGCTGCTGTAATAGCTGCTCATTTTTTGAGGTATTTTAGGTGCTGGAGGTGATTTCCTTGAATTGCAGGAGCAGCAATTACTGTTTTATATGCTTTTGCATTGTTTTGGAACTTTGGAAAAAAAGTCAAAACAACAGCAGTTTTAAAAGGGAGAAGAACAGACAAAGGAAGCACATGGTGACAGAGAGAGAAAATGAGAAAGAGAACGAGAGAGAACCTGCACAGTTACTGCCTTTGATGTTTCAATTCGTTGTATCGCTGGACACTGGAGTGCATCTGGGAAAATTATCAAACAGTGAAATTCAAAACTGATCTTGGAGGAACTATTGGGCAAAGTTACAGCACAGAACCAGATAAGTTAATCATTGTTTTAAGTGTGGCCTAGAGAGAATCTGCAGTAGTGAGTAGAGTAAGTTCTTTCTTGATTGTAAGTTTTTGGAGATATCTCTCTTGATTAAACTTAAAATATAAGCCATAACTATTAATTTAAATTGGAGCAGTGTTTGTAGAGGAATAAGACGGTGTTATTTTCTGGGTCTGTGGATTGTGAAGGAACAAAAACAGCCTTTAATTGAGTGACAAGTGCTTCTTGTCAGATGAGAGAGTTTAAAGAGGGTTTAAGGGTTACTGCGGATTAAATCTGCCATAAACGCTGCTGGCTGCGAACCTTATCAGATTGAATGGACCAGTTGGAGAGATAGTTAGAAGCAATGAGGAATTTGCAACAGCAATACTATGTGATGGATAGCAGTTATAGGAAGGGGGGTAAAGTCTCAGATACAGTCACATAGATGGGTTAACTCCAGGAAAGGTAAGAGAGGTAGGCAGCTAATCCAAGAGTCTTTTGTGGATATATTCATTTCAAACAGGTATGCTGTTTTGGAAAATGGATTCTCAGGGGATCGTAGCACGAACAGCCAAGTTTCTGGTATGGAGACTGGCTCTAATGCAATGAGGGGTACGTCGGCTTCCAAGAGATCAATTGTGTTAGGGGATTCTGTAGTCAGAGGTACAGACAGACGTTTCTGTGGCCAGCAGGGAAAAAGCAGAACGGTGCGTTGCTTCCCTGGTGCCAGGATCAAGGATGTCTCAGACATGGTGTAGAATGTTCTCACGGGGGAGAGGGGCCAGTAAGAGGTCATTGTCCACATTGGAACCAATGACATAGGAAGGCAAAAGGTTGAGATTCTGAAGGGAGATTACAGAGAGTTAGGCAGGAATTTAAAAAGGAGGTCCTCGAAAGTAGTAATAGCTGGATTACTCCCAGTGCTACGAGCTAGTGAGGGCAGGAATAGGAGAATAGAGCAGATGGTTGCATGGCTGAGGAGCTGGTGTATGGGGGATGGATTCACATTTTTGGATCATTGGAATCTCTTTTGGGGTAGCAGTGACCTGTACAAGAACGACGGATTGTACCTAAATTGGAAGGGGACTAATATACTGGCAGGGAGATTTGGAGGAGCTGCAAGGGAGGATTTAAACTACAAAAGTGGGGGGATGGGACCCAGGGAGATAGTGAGGAAAGAGATCGATCCAAGACTGGTACAGGTGAGAAGAGAAGCGAGTCAAACAGTCAGGGCAGGCAGGGACAAGGTAGGACTAATAAGTTAAATTGCATTTATTTCAATGCAAGGGGCCTAACAGGGAAGGCCAATGAACTCAGGGCATGGTTAGGAACATGGGACTGGGATATCATAGCAATTACAGAAACATGACTCAGGGATGGGCAGGACTGGCAGCTTAATGTTCCAGGATACAAATGCTATAGGAAGGATAGAAAGGGAGGCAAGAGAGGAGGGGGAGTGGCATTTTTGATAAGGGATAGCATTACAGCTGTGCTGAGGGAGGATATTCCTGGAAATACATTCAGGGAAGTTATTTGGGTGGAACTGAGAAATAAGAAAGGGATGATCACCTTATTGGGATTGTATTATAGACTCCCTAATAGTCAGAGGGAAATTGAGAAACAAACTTGTAAGGAAATCTCAGCTATCTATAAGAAAAATAGGGTAGTTATGGTAGGGGATTATAACTTTCTAAACATAGACTGGGACTGCCATAGTGTTAAGGGTTTAGATGGAGAGGAATTTGTTAAGTGTGTATAAGACAATTTTCTGATTCAGTATGTGGATGTACCTACTAGAGAAGTGGAAAACTTGACCTACTCTTGGGAAATAAGGCAGGGCAGGTGACTGAGGTGTCAGTGGGGGAGCACTTTGGGACCAACGACTATAATTCTATTAGATTTAAAATAATGATGGAAAAGGAGAGACCAGATCTAAAAGTTGAAGTTCTAAATTGGAGAAAGGATAATTTTGACGGTATTAGGCAAGAAATTTCAAAAGCTGATTGGGGCAGATGTTCGCAGGTAAAGGGATGGCTGGAAAATGGGAAGCCTTCAGAAATGAGATAACAAGAATCCAGAGAAAGTATATTCCTGTTAGGGTGAAAGGAAAGGCTGGTAGGTATAGGGAATGCTGGATGACTAAAAACGTTGAGGGTTTGCTTAAGAAAAAGAAGGAAGCATATGTCAGGTATAGACAGGATAGATAGAGTGAATCCTTAGAAGAGTATAAAGGAACTAAGGAGTATACTTAAGAGGGAAATCAGGAGGGCAAAAAGAGGACATGAGATAGCTTTGGCAAATAGAATTAAGGAGAACCCAAAGAGTTTTTACAAATACATTAAGGATAAAAGGTAACTAGGGAGGGAATAGGGCCCCTCAAAGATCAGCAAGGTGGCCTTTGTGGGGAGCCGCAGAAAATGGGGGAGATACTAAACAAATATTTTGCATCAGTATTTACTGTGGAAAGGCAAGGACTGATTTGGGATAGTCAACATGGTTTGTGTGTGGGAAATCATGTCTCACAAATGTGATTGAGGGTTTTGAGGAAGTAACAAAAATGATTGATGAGGGCAGAGCGGTAGATGTGATCTATATGGATTTCAGTAAGGCGTTCGACAAGGTTCCCCATGGGAGACTGATTAGCAAGGTTAGATCTCACTGAATACAGGGAGAACTCGCCATTTGGATACAGAACTGGCTCAAAGGTAGAAGACAGAGGGTGGTGGTGGAGGGTTGTTTTTCAGACTGGAGGTAAGGTCCTAGGGAGTGTTATTGAACAAAGAGACCTTGGGGTGCAGGTTCATAGCTCCTTGAAAGTGGAGTTGCAGGTAGACAGGATAATTAAGAAAGCGTTTGATGTTTTCCTTTGTTGGTCAGAGTACTGAGTACAGGAGTTGGGAGGTCATGTTGCGGCTGTACAGGATATTGGTTAGGCCACTGTTGGAATATTGCGTGCAATTCTGGTCTCCTTCCTATCGGAAAGATGTTGTGAAACTTGAAAGGGTTCAGAAAAGATTTACAAGGATGTTGCCAGGGTTGGAGGATATGAGCTATAAGGAGAGTTTGAACAGGCTGGGGTTGTTTCTCCTGCAGCGTCGGAGGCTGAGGGATAACCTTATAGAGATTTACAAAATTATGACGGGCATGGATAGGGTAACTAGGAAAAGTCTTTTCCCTGGGGTTGGGGAGTCCAGAACTAGACGGCATAAGTTTAGGGTGAGAGGGGAAAGATATAAAAGAGACCTGCGGGACAACTTTTTCACACAAAGGGTGGTACGTTTTTTGGAATGAGCTGTAGAGTAAGTGGTGGAGGCTGGTACAATTGCAACATTTAAGAGGCATTTGGATGGGTAAATGAAGAGGAAGGGTTTGGAGGGATATGGGCCGGGGCTGGCAGGTGGGACTAGATTGGGTTGGGATATTTGGTCGGCATGGACGGGTTGGACCAAAAGGTCTGTTTCCATGCTGTAATCTCTACGACTCTAATTGTTTAATAACAGAGATGCCAGAGGTGAAATATGTTGTGCATAGGACACTGTCACATGATAATTGGAGTCAACATTGAGACTTGAGTGAGCATAGCAACATGCTTCCACAGGGGAAGAAGAGGTTAGGGGATGAGGTAAGGAGAAAAAACTCTCAGGTTGCTTTTAGCATCAAGTTATAGGTGACATTTTCCATTTATTGACAAGCTACAGCACAGAAAACTTAAAAAGGAAAGAAAAGGATTTGGGTGAGTGAAGCTACAACATTAAACTATATGGTGAAACTGCTGAGTGGATGAGTAGTTTATTGGAATAAGTTCAAGGAAATGCATTCAACTTCAAACTGTTCGGGTTTAGAAAAGCTTGAAAAATGCATCCTGAGGGGAAAAAAAAAGTCTTTAACAGGGCTAATATATCTTTAACACTGAAGTAAGTGCTGTGGTTCAACCAATACAAGGAAGATGGTATCACGAGTGACCAACTCTTATGAAATCCTTGATAAGAAGCTTCGTAATCACATCACCAAAATCTTGGAACTATCTTCCTGATAGCACTGTCGGTGTACACCTCAAGGATTGCAGCGGTTCAGGAAGGCAGCTCACCATGATGCCCTCAAGGTCAATTCAGGACTGACAATAAATGCTGGTGTACCCAGAAATACTCACATCCTATGAACAAATATATAAAAACACAATTCTCAACTTCCAATATCTACAAGCTAGAAATTTCTAACAAACGTTTTCACTTGTAACAATAAATTGTAATTGATCATTAGTTTTAAATGTCACAACACCAATATTGAATCATGTAGATAGAAAACAGAGCAGGATTTCAACACTGGAGGCCACAGGTTTGGCTTCTGTCAATGTCAACTCTCAATCTTTAAAGGATACACATATGAAATTAATTGGGTGGTAAAAATCTGCAAAACTAAACTGCTCACAATTTGAAAATAAACTTTGTGCCATATTTATAAAAAAGATTAAAGCACGATGTGAAAAACTGGAAGATATGGAACTGTTTCAGAATATTCCCTAAAATTAAGTCAAAAGTTTAATGTGTGCTCTGGTTTAACTGCTGGTTACAGAAGCAAAGTGGCTTAAGAGAAAAGGCAAACAAAGCTTGCAGGGAGATGAGAGATGGGATTTATGGCCCTTATTTGCTGGAAATCCTAGCTTTGACTAGAGAATGGGGTGTCTATGCTAATGGCTGCATAGTAACCTTTTCTGGACTTAGCTTTTGTTTTATATGCCCAGATGGTCAGTGAAGAATAAAGTGCAGGAACTGCAAGTCTTTCTCCCTCTCTCACAGCAGAAGTTTCTGGGAACCTGATAAAACTTCCAAATACTGGTACTTCTAAGTACCTTGCAAACCTTGAAAAGCTGAATTGTGGCCACTTTTCAAAGATGTGGATCCAGCTTGATTTCAATTCAACCTAAGATCTACTGAGGTTAGCAGTTAAATTTTGTTGATCAAAAACCCATTGGACCATGACAAATTCCATTCTTAGTTTTTCAACCCTTCATCAAAAGGGGTGTTTTCTTCTTTTGTCTTTTAAAAATCAAAATTTTGTAGTAGCCTCCCAGTGGCTAAAACACAGATAGATTGTTAACTTGTCCAAATAGCAAGGGATACTGGGTATATTGGCAATGTAAAACTCTTAAATCTCCAAACCCACACAACAGACACAGTGCAAACATAGAAGGCAGGTGCTAATGACGTTAGTATAATGTAAAAGGCAACAGTTATCCTGGACAGACATACCCCGAACAACTTATCTACAAGACAAAGGCATTAGGTCCTGCAACACAAGAAATTAACAATAGCAGGCCATCAAAATGACTGACTCTGTTTCAAACTATTAAGTATATCTCCGTTATTGGCCAAAACAATAGAAAACTCCAGAAAACCATCTAAAAAGTATAAAACCAGGGTTTACCTGAAGGTCTCTCTCTTGGAAGCTCTTCAACCCTTGTAGACCTTCAAACCAAGGAATGAATTCATTGGGCTAAACTGGTGTCTCTGTAGTTGCTGTTTCAAAGGAATACCATGCAGACTACATTATTTCCCTTAGAATAGAGAGCACTGTTGGCTGCTACCTTTATGGGTTTCTTCATTAATATGAAGAGAGAACCTGTGCAGGCTGCAGAAGTAGCAGACTGAGATGTTAGCTGCTTTGGTAGATTCTACACAGAGGATAGTTCTCCTTTGAAGTGATGCTACACGAACAAATCTTTAGCCTACAAGACTTAAGCTATTAAAAAAAGTAGTAACATTGAAAATGATGTGCATTAGAATAGACATATTTCCAAAACTCGATCATTTCCATCTCAGGATATTAAAAGACAAAAGCGAAGAAATGACAGGTACATAATCTTTTGACTGTACTTCAGATTTGGAATGGTACCTTTTAATTCAAAAGTTGCATATGTCATTTCACTCATTAAGAAGGAAAGGAAGGCATGAACATAAATCTACAAATCTATCAATTTTTCATAAGTAATGGATAGTTACTAAAATCTCAGAAACAGAGTGACTGATGACTTCGACAAACAGGAGCTGATCAAAGAGCATCAACATGGATTTACAAAAGGTAAATCATAACTCAATTATCTAGTTGAGATATTTTAAGCATGTCATCTGTCTCATAGATAGAGAGTTTATGTATATTGTTCATTGAATATTTGTTGCAATTCCACACAGAAGATGTTTTGCAAAAACAAAATGCATGGAATTGAAGGTGGCCTTGTGACATGGCCTAAGATAGAAACAAGACAATGGGAAGAAAGACATTGTATCATGATGTGACAAGTAGTGTCTCCCAGGAGTTTATGCTGAAGCTTGTGCTTGTCATCAGAGATCTATGACTTGGATGAAGAAACAGAAATTGTGTATGTATGTCTCACATCCTTAATCAGTGTCCTTTCTAAAACCTCAAGCAGCTACAAACCCAACTTTTTCACATTACTAATTCCTTTGTTCTTTCTGTCCAAGATTCTCTACCTTTCTGCTTTGTTGATTTTTATTTCATATACCTTAAGTCAGGATTTTAAGATAGATGCAGCACTGTTTTCCCATCCCACAAACCCCTTTGGAGAATTGAAAAACAAAAGCCAAGAGCTACAAAAATTAAAAAGACAAAACACTCAAAATACAGCTGTGTCCTAACTGGTCAAACACAATAAAAAAAATCCCAGTATTTGATTTCACATCTCTGTGTTAACATACCAGCTGATTATAATAGTGGACAACTGAGATCTCTGGCTTGCTCAACAATTAGTTTAAACTTCACAATTTAGTTGCTATGGTGGTCAGTCACTAAACATAATAAAAGACTGCCAATGTATTTTTAACAGAGGAACATCCAAGTTTAATGTACACAAAAAAAAAGCATGGATTATTTTACACGCTGTAAGAACTATTTGAAACTGTGTTAATAAAAGTTTCAGAAATGATGATTCAAACCTTTCAATCTCTCAACAACTTTACAGATATTCAAAACTCTGTGAAGGGTCATCCTGTTTCCATTTTAAAGTTTATTGTTCAGTTGGCACCACTGCACTTGGAGTTTTTCCAGTAAACCTCTGCAATCATGTGTTGTGATCTTCTTTAGTTAATGTCTTTTCATGAGACTCGTAAACAAACTATTTGGACAACTCATTTATTTCTTAACATGGATTCATTGCACTCATCTTCAACAGCATTCTGTTTCTGGAGCTTTCTCTTACTGACCTTAAACCACTCAGGACTCCTTATTTTTTGCCTTGATTGTTCTGAAGACTGATAAACTCCACTGCTGCACTGACACGTTTTTCTTCCCTGAATGACTAGACTCTATCTGCAAGAAACCTATGCACGAATGCCACATGCTGATAGTTGCTCTCGTTTACTCATTTTCTAAAGCATTGAGCAGTTCACTTCAGGGGTTTTTTAAAAAGTCTAATTTAAATGCATGTAAAATGCATTTTGAAACATTCACATGGCCCTCACAACGTTCATAAATTAACCTAAGGCCTTCCCTTACTGTTGAACATAAAACTATATACGATTTTGTTCAGTTTAAGACTCTAGGTTCAAAATAATAACAATAGTTAAAACCTTCATCACATTTGCTCCACACATCAACACCAAAATGTTAATACAACAAAATGAGGTAGCCCTATGGGTAAAAAAAACTTAATAGTTTTAATTCTGCAAAATTGATTAAAAATGACTTCTTTTAGGAGCTCTAACTTTGACCAATCAATGGCCATTTGTAAAATTTCTATTCTCAGACTTAATTTGCTGAAGTCTGCTGTACTGCAGTTGAGCTAGAAATCTTACATTTGATCTTTATTTTGAGGCACCCGACATCTATTATAAATGGTGCATTATACATTACCAATATTTAATAGAATATTAACAATAGTGAAAAAGCATAATCATGAGAACCGTTATTCTATACCACAATGGATATCATAGCTATCTTACCTTATGATCATACGGAGTATAGGACTGAAATAGCTGGGACAGCATCCTTGTTCTCTGTTTTTTCTGAAAAGAAAGAAACAGCCAATATTTATAAACACAGAAATATAGAAAATAGGTACAGGTCTAGGTCATTCGGCCCTTTGGGCCTGCACCACTAGTCAATATGATTGTGGCTGATCATGCAATTTCAGTTTCCCCCTCTCAAATTCCTATGAACCTTTAACCGCAAGGACCATGTTCAGCTCCCTTTTGAATATATTTAATGAATCCTTTCTGTGGTGAAGAATTCCACAGGTTCACAACTGAGTGAAGAAATTCCTTCTCATCTCAGTCCTGAATGGCTTATCCCATATTCTTAGACTGTGACCCTTAATTCCGGACTTCCCAACATCGGGAAAAGTCTACCCGCATCGAGCCTGTCTGATCCCATCAGGATTTTATTATTTTTCTCCGAGATCCCCAATCATTCTTCTAAATTCCAGTCAGTACAAGCCCAGTCAATCTAGTCTTTCTTCATTTGTCAGTTCTGCCATCCTGGGAATCAGTCTGGTCCTTTGCTGGACTCCTTCAATAGTAAGCATGTCCTTCCTCAGACTAGGAGACCAAACCTGCAAGGTGTGGCCTTACCAACACCCTGTATAACTGCAGCAAGACATCCTTATTCCGATATTCAAATCCTCTCTCTATGAAGGCCAGCATGCCATTAGCTTTCCTTACTACCTGCTGCACCTGCATGCTAACCTTCAGCGACTATTCCACCACCACACCCAGGTCTCATTGCATCTCACCTTTTCCTAAACTGCCACCATTCAGATAATAATCTGTCTTCCTATTTTTGCGACTAAAGTGGATAATCTCACACGTATCCACATTATATTGCATTTGCCAGGTATTTGCCCACTCAGCTAGCCTGTCCAAGTCACCCTGCAGCCTCTTAGCATCCTCCTCACAGCATATACTGCCACCCAGCTCAGTGTCGTCTGCAAATTTGGAGATATAAAATACAATAAATTGTTAACGTATGCTATGGACAGCTGGGTCCCAGTACCGAACCCTGAGATTCCCCATTTAGAGTCATATAGAGTCATAGAGATGTACAACATGGACACAGACCCTTCGGTCCAACCCGTCCATGCTGACCAGATATCCCAGCCCAATCTAGTCCCACCTGCCAGCACCCGGCCCATATCCCTCCAAACCCTTCCTATTCATATACTCATCCAAATGCCTCTTAAATGTTGCAATTGTACAAAGCCTCCACCACTTCCGCTGGTAGCTCATTCCATACCCGTACCACCCTCTGTGTGAAAAAGGTACCCCTTAGGTCTCTTTTATATCTTTCCCCTCTCACCCTAAACCTATGCCCTCTAGCTTTGGATTCCCCGGCACCAGGGAAAAGACTTTTCCTATTTACCCTATGCATGCCCCATAATTTTGTAAATCTCTATAAGGTCACCCCTCAGCCTCTTATCACTGCCTGCCAGTAAAAGGACCCATTATTTCCAGCTCTCTGCTTCCTGTCTGCCAATCAGTTCTCTATCCACATTAATATATTACCTCTGATATTATGAACTTTAATTTTGCTTACTAATCTCCTGTGTGGGACCTTGTCAAAAGCCTTTTGGAAGTTCAGACACACAACATCGACTAATTTAACCTTGTCCACTCTACGGGTCACATTCTCAAAACATTCCAGAAAATTTGTAAAGCATATTTCTCTTTAGTGAATCCATGCTGATTTGGACCGATCCTGTCACCACTTTCCAAATGCTCAGTAATTACATCCTTAATAATGAACTCCAGCAATATCCCCACCACTGATGTCAGGATAACTGACCCATAATTATTTTCACTGTCCCTCCTTTTGTAAAAAGTGGGGTTACATTAGCTACCCTCCAGTCCATTGGAACTCCCCCAGAGACTATAGAATGCTGGAAAATTATCATCAATGCATTCACTACTACTAGGGCCAGTTCCGGTAAGTACTCTGATGCACAGCATCAGGCCTTGGGGAACCTATTGGGTTTTAATCCCATCAATTTACACAATAGCATTTCCTGACTAATAAGGAATTCCTTCAGTTCCTCCTTCATGCTTGACTCGCTGTTCCCTACCATTTCTGGAAGGTTATTTGTGCCCTTCTTAGTGAAGACTGATCCAAAGTATTTATTCAACAGGTTTGTCATCTTTGTTGTCTGTTATGAACTTACATGATTCTAGCTGTGAGGGTCCTTCATTTGTCTTCACCAGTCTTTTTCTCTTCATGTATCAATAGAAGCTTTTGCGGTCAGTTTTGTGTTTTCCACAAGCTTACTCTTGTATTCTATTTTCCCCTTCCGAATTAAAGCCTTTGTCCTTCTTTGCTGAATTTTAAATTTCTCCCAGTCCTCAGGTTTGCAGCTTTTTCTGGCCAATTTATTTTCCTCCTCCTTGGCTTTCACACTATCGCTGATTTCCCTTGTTGGCCAAGGTTGAGCCACCTTCTCTGTTTTACTCTTACACCAGACAGGGATGTACAAATTTTAAAGTTCATCCATGTGTTCTTTAAATGTCTGCCATTGCCTATCTACTGTCAACCCCTTAAGTATCCTTGGCCAGCTTATCCTAGCCATTGCATGCCTCACACCATCATAGTTAGTTTTGATGGTACTTAAAAACTATCCAACTAAATAACAGCACACCAGTGACAAGTGATATATAGTTTCTACATTTCATTTTTGATAATTCATGCAGACTTGTTGACAAAGAATAATCTATTTCTCAAATCATTCAATAATGGTACAACTGCTTAAATCTCTCCAATGAGGCTTTGTCCAAAATGGCTGCGATAAAATCACTTCCTTTATAAAAAAAACACTATCCTCATCTTTCTTGATTAGGTGCTTTTGCAGTTTTTGATGATACGCACCATCCCTGTTGAGGATGCTCTTGGCTGAAAGCAGCATGAAATAGCCAAAAGTGATTATCAGTTGGCATAAAATGGCTGAGAGGATGCAGTAGCTTATTTAGTTGGTATATATTGAAGTAAACCACAAGTTACAATATTTGTAGCTCTGCAGACAAAGTATATCTAAGGTAACAAGATTAAGATAGTAAACACCCTAATATGAAAAATATTGAATCAAAGTACTGATTGATACATGCAAATTTAAAAGAAAAATGGCTTTATTATTGTGCGTGCACAAAATGAAAATAATTGGGAAGTGAACATGTGCAGTTTGAAATTATCAGCAGATTGGTGATGTCAGCAAACACTTACAAAAAATACTGCAAGCAACAGCACGAGCAGCCTATAACTCAGCATTAAAAACCCTGTGCAATAAAAAACAAATCACAGAGGCTGGTGGCTGGTAAGTCAATGTTAAGTTCAGCATATACACAAGCAATATAATATATTAAAAGAGTGGCAGCCTCCAAGTAAGCAAAGTGAGTTGAGTGCTAAGGAAACAAGCTAAGAGACATAATATGCATCCTTTGGAGATGCGTGTGAGCCCTGCATGCAATGCAAATAGCAGAAGCATGCAAACCATGGGTGTACATGAGCTCCATAGTAAAGCATTGAAAGGCTGAAGTGCTAAGTGTGTTGGTCAGAAAGCAGGCATAGTGATGTAGGAAGGATGTTAGTTCATCAATACTGACTTGCATGATAGGATGGTAAAGGAGGATGGTGGGGAAGGAGAACAGTATGCATGGAGCATGTAGGGACATTATTGTGGATGGGAATTTGTGCTGTCTAGTTTCTTGGGATGGAGAGAATTGGAAGTGGCAAATAAATGAGAGTTGGAATAATAATGAGATACAAATGCATGGGAATAAGGTCACTGCTCAACAGCGAGATTCTGAAGTCAACATTTAAGCTTCAAGGGGAATACTACAAAACCTTTTCTTGATGTTGAGATTCTACTTTTTTCATTCTTCCCATATTTATCAACTTTTCACCATTGCTCATGCCACACCAGGAAAAGAAAAATTCTATCCTTAGTTTTTCTGTAAAAACTTACGCAAAGTTCCTGAATTCCTCGGTTGGCTTATTTGAGAAACCAAATAATATCTACTGTGGAAAGACAAAGTAACACATGCTTTTTTTCTTATTTTTTGACTGAATAAATCACCTCAGAATTAATTTACTTTTTGTCATATGAGGGTCTGAACTTTCCCATTATGCTTGTGAGTCTCCAGTCAAGTTATCAAGTGGTTAAAGAAAGCTGAACTCAAGTTTAATCAATTGTGAATACACACTTATCACTCTGAAAAACTACTCCTGCATGTTAAAAATACTGTATTTCAGACTGTGTGCAATGATCCTACATTCAATAGTTTAGTAGCACTTCGTGACATTATTATTGAATTAAATGTCAGGCTATTTGCTTACCATAAGATAAAATGCTATGTCTAAAGATATCAGAAGTTAAAGCAAAATCCATCTTATGGAACAGTGATAAAATTAAATCTTCTACAGTTAGTCTTAAAAATATTGACATTAGTTTCAATTACTTTTGAAGAATCAAACTCAAATTTGCAGCCAAAACGTGCAAACCCAGGAGTCTCTCATCTCTGAGATAAATTATCCTCAAACTGTCATTATCTATCAAAGTAAAATGGCAGGATTTCCTACATGGCGGTAATTCTGGCTTCCAAAAACAACCCGGCTGTTGCTGAAGCTCTGCTACAGAAGTGACAGCAAAATTAGCACATTCTCTCTTTTTTGAACATTTACATATAGTACATTGAATTTTCAAATCCTTCCTTTCATTTTTAAAAGCAGCACCATCACTGGCAAATTATTGCTTTATTGTCTAGATTTGCGCAATTAAAAAGGATATGCTGTCAATTGACACATTTTTACTATAATATAATTTATTTTAAAATATCACATGCATTGATTCAATCAAAAAGTATCTGTTTATGCTGTAGCTTTACAGTGAATACAGCATAAGTCCATATTTTGAAAACTTGGAGCATGAGTACTGCACAAATAAAATATGATCAAAAGTAATACTGCAGCTTTGTTCTTTATACCTTAAAGCAACACTTTTATGCACACTTCATCTGGTTAGCTGAAATTTCACTTTAAAAATTCAGCACCCATAAACCCCAGTTGGCAAACGTGGTCCCAAAACCCTTAATATGTCCTGCCTGTTGAAAATCTATAATCTCATTTGTGAAATTTTCAATGAACCTACCTTCAGCAAATTTTTGGAAGACAGTGTTTCAAATTGCTTTTGATCTTTGCATGAACAACTGTGACACTGACTCTGAATGGTCATGCTCCAACGTTACGGACTGCAAATTCTCCCTTTCATTTTTTCCAGCCTCTCCCAAAGATTCTGGCTGACTGACTTACTCTCTACTGGGATCCGTTTGACACATGGTTAATCTCTCTCAAGTTGCCATTTATCATTTTGGAACTCAGATAGTAAAAGCTGGCGGCACGACAAGCTGGGTTGACATTACAGTTGCCCTTGATCCAGTGTTCACCCAAACATATTTCCAGTTAAAACATGAAACTGCAAGCCTTGTTGATCTTTATGGATTTGCTAATCCACAGTCACCAACCCAATTGTACTGCCTTAATGCTGCTCCAGATTTCAGCATTAAATGTCAGAAACAACGGCAGAATTTTATGCTTCCTTGAGCAGAACAGGAAATGGTGAGAAAATTGGGGAAATATGATGGGAGGGAAACATTTCAGAATTTTGACATAAAGGAAGAATTACAAAATTTGAAAGAAGTTTCCCCTTAAGGTTTAAACAGTGAGGTGATAATCTCGCTATTAAGTCATTATTACTTCCAGGCAGTTGCCAATAAACAATAAACTAACATGAAAAAAAACCTGCAGCTGCTGGAAACTTTCAACAAAAACAGGTATTGCTGGAGAAAATCAGCAGGTCTAGAAGCATTTGCAAAGAGAAAGCTGAGTTAACACTTCAGAACTGATCGTAGCTGAAGATGGTGTAGGGAGAGGAGTAAACATTAGATTGAGATGGAATCCAGAGAGAGAATAGCAGTTGGGCAAACAAAAGCAATGGGTAATGGGCAGCTGGGGAGAAAGAAAAACTGCTGATGGGGACCATTAGTATCTGACAATGAGTTGGTTGTAATAGTAACCCATGTGATGCCAAGGCCTGGTATTGGGGGCTTCGGGAAAGACATGGAAGACCATGCTCAGGCTCTAAAATTATTGAACATGATATTAAGCCCTGAAAGCTGCAGGGTCCCCAAGTGGAAGATGACATGTTGTCCTTTCATCTTGCACTGAGCATTGCGAGAGCACTGCAGCAAACTCAAAACACAAATGTTGGCCAGGGGACATGTTAGCGTGTTGAAGTGCAGGCCAGGTAACTAGAAGCTAAAGAGAACACTAGATTGAATACAGGAGACTAGATTAAGTGCAGGTAAATTGCTGCTTTACCTGTAAGGTGTGTCTGGGGCCTGGGACTTTGAAGACGGAGGCAGTAAATGGGACAGGTGTTACATCTTAGGTGATTGCATGGAAAGGTGCCGTGGGGGGTGTGGGGTGGTGTTGAGAGTGGAGGAGGAGTGGACCAAGCTGTCCTGGAAGGTACAGTCCCTTCAGAAGATTGGCAAGGGAGGGGAGGGGAATATGTGACTGATGGTGACATCCCGCTGGAAGTGGCGAAATGGCAACTTATGATCCTTTAGATGTGGATGCTAGTGAGGTGGTAAGTGAAGAGCAGGGAAACTCTATTGGTGTCATAGGAGGGAAGAGAAGCTGTGAGGAGTGATGTGCCGGAAATGGGTTGGCATGGCTGAGGCCCGGTCAACCAAAGTGGTGGAAAATCCTTGGTTGAGGAAAACAGTGGACATTCTGGAGGCCCCCTTTTGGAAGCTGGCATCATTGGAACAGAAGTCATGAAGATGAAGAAACTGGGAGAATGGAATGGAGCCTTGACAGTAATCAGGGTGTGAGGAGGTATAGTCCAGGTATCTGTGGGGGTCAGTGGTTTTGTAGTGGATATTGGTGGCCTGCCTATTCCCAGAAATGGAAACTTTGAGGTCAAGGAAGCAAATAGAGGAGTCAGAGGTGGACCAGGTGAAAGTGAGAACAGGATGGATGATCTAAGAGAAATTGATAAACTTTTCCAATTCCGGATGAGAGAGGCAAGCAGCACTGATGATGTCATTAATGTATGGGAGAAAGAGTTGTGAGGTGGGACTCAAGTAGGATTGGAGCAAGAATGAGGCGGCAATAACCCAGTGGTATTATCGTTAGACTATTAATCCATGAACTCAGCGGGTGTTACAGGTTCAAATCCCACCATGGCAAATGGTGGATTTTGCATTCAATAAAAAGAATCTGGAATTAAGAATCTATTGATGACTACGAAATCACTGTCGGAAAAACCCATCTGGTTCACTCTGTCCTTTGATGTGCAGTATCACAGAGCAGAGAGGCGATTCACACCATTGAAACAATAATGAAACAAGATGGCGGCAGAATAAGATGTGCGAGCCAGAACTCCATTGCTCACCAATTTCTTTTCATTTCCTTTCTTTCCTTCTTTCTTTTCCTCTTTGCTATACTTTTTCTTCTCCCCACCCCCAACTTTTAACTTCTTAAACTACCAGAACTGGAGAATGGAGGCAAGTCTGAGACAGAGGAGACGAGTTGCAGGGGGAGCCTGGAGTGGTAACAGAGCAAGCAAAGGCCGAGTCCTGAAAGTGAGCCATGGGCTGAAGCCTGGAGCGGGGAGCAGAGTAAATGTGGGCTGGGCTGGGAGCCATCGCGGCCAGAGCCTGAAGTGGTGAGCAGGGTGATCGCGGGCAAAGCCAGGAGCTGAATTGTGGACTGGAACTCGGAATGGGAGCAGATTGAGCCCAGACCAGGCAGGGAATGAGTCTAAGATAGAGGCTAGCATGTGGTAGCAGCGAGGCCTCATGTTCTGAAGCCTGGCGGGCATGGACTCAGTGGAAAAGGACGATAACATGAGTACTTTAAAGACACTTTCTACTCTCATTATGGATTTTTAAACTCTGTATTCCCAGGTAGTCTTTTTTCTATTATCTCAATTTTGTGACAATACTTAAAGCATCAAAACCAGCCCACCCTGTACCTAAGATGGCACCACAGGCAACATTACAAACTTTTCACTCCAATCATTTGAGTGCACATGGCAATAAAAGGATATTCTAAGGGAAGGAAATCTGCTGTCTTTACCTAGTCTGGCCTACATATGACTCCAGACCCACAACCATGGTTGACTCTTAACTGCTCTTTGGGCAATTAGGGACGGGTAATAAATACTGGCTGAGCCAGCTATGCCCTCATATCATGAATGAATTACAAAAAAAAATGTTCTGTGTACCCTGCCATAAGTTTGGTCTGAGAAAAGAGTTAAAAGAGTTGTTCAAAGTGAGGATGAACTTAGCCAGGTGGAGAAAGATGGTTGTAGATGGGGACGGTTCAGACATTTTTTTCCAGAAAGAAGAGGAGAACCATGAGTCCGTGAGACCATCCTCATAGCGGATGAACATGTAAAAAGATTGCATGTCCATGGAAGTTCTGAAACTGATGTAAAGAGTCTGAAGAATTGTGGATATAAAGTGGGAAAGGACTGGACAAGGTAGAGAAAAAAATCAAGTCGGGGAGTTCTGTGGGGCAGGACCAGACAGAACCAATGGGTTTGTCCAGGCAGTTCCTTTTGTGGATTTTGAGCAGATGACAGAAGCAGGCTGTGTTGGGTTCGGGGACTATGAGCTTGTGAGGGAGGGGAAGGGGAGGAGATCACTAGATAAAATGACATTAGTGACTATTGTGGACACAATAGTGTGGCGTTCAATGGTGGAGTCACATGGCCTGAGGGAAATAGAAGGTGGTGTCCAAGAGTTGGTGCTCAATCTCTGTAGTGTTGTCAGTACACCAGACATCATTGTCTGGTGTACTGACAATGCTGAATTGAGTACATCTGAGATCTGAGCGTATGGAGTGCGGTGAGTTCAGTAGGAGATAGGTTTGAATAGAAAAGGGGAAGAAGAGAAAATAAGGCAGCCAATGTTATGTTGACAGTTGTTTCTGATCAGCTCAAATGGAGGTAACATTACTAACATGAACTCAAGTTGCATGGTGCGAAAAATAGGTAGCTCTTAAAGTTTCAGTCAGCATATCACATCTGTGCATCGGAAGGATGTTGTGAAACTTGAATAGGTTCAGAATAGATTTACAAGAATGTTGACAGGGTTGGAGGATTTGAGCTATCGGGAGAGGCTTAATAGGCTGTGGCGGTTTTCCTTGGAGCGTCTGAGGCTAAAGGGTGACCTTATGGAGGTTTATGAAGTTATGAGGGGCACAGATAGGATAAATAGACAAGGTCTTTTCCCTGGGGTGAGGGAGTCCAGAACTAGAGGGCAAAGGTTTAGGCTGAGAGGGGAAAGATATAAAAGAGACCTAAGAGGCAACGTTTTCACATGGAGGTTGTGTATGCATGGGATGAGCTGCCAGAGGAAGTGGTGGAGGCTGGTACAATTATAATTTTTAAAAGCATCTGGATGAATACATGAGTAGGAAGGGTTCGAAGAGATATGGGCCAAGTGCTGGCAAATGGGACTAGATTATGTTAGGATATCTGGTCGGCATGGATGAGTTGGAACAAAGGGTCTGTTTCTGTGCTTACATCTCTATGATTGTAAGTCACTCGTGAGAGCCAGCAATATGCATAGACTGCTACATTGCCGAAAATGTTCAAATATCCACTAAGGTAGTGCTGAATCTGGAAGAGGAAGCATTTTCTGTGGCTTTTATGAAAAGACTATTGAGCTGTCAAGGTGGACATGTGAACTGCCACAGTACACCTCCTAATCCTGAACGACAAGGTATGTCCTTTGAAACGATAGCTAGAATGACCCTTTTCCCCTAGATGTTGGAATCATTCCTGCTTATGTATTTTCACTAACAGTATGGGTGTATACACAGCCTGGTGTGTGCAGGTCAGTTCTATCTCAATCCTTGCACATGTGTTTAGCTTGGCAAATTAAGGTACAACACCTTGGCTGCAGTCATCAATGTCACAATTCAAGTGTCTCTGTTATATCAATTTCTTCATCTAGCTGGAGCAGATAAGAAAATCAGTGATTTTTCAGGTCTCAATTAAAAACACTTAGTTAAATGTCTCCAAACAGATGCCTCACTTTCTACACTCAAGATTGACAACTCTCCATGAATACCACATTTATTTATCACTTAGCCGTTCTTTCATCACAATTTTGAGAACAAAGAGATGCAAGATCCATTTGTTTTATTTAAAACAAAACTAGTTGATACCAAATGCAAATTTTTTTTTTAAAGTATCTCAAAATAACCTAAGATTCAATTAAATGGACGTTTTAAATACAGAACAAATATCCTCAAAATACCTTCCTAATCAAACACATGTTAAAAATAGACTTATTAGCAAACTATTGGATAAAAGCTTGACTGATGTTGGTGATGTGAAGACAAGAAGACACGTTTAACCTGCATTCCAACTTTACAAATCTTCAAGATGTTTGGAAAAGAAGAGAGAAAAATGCTGGAAATGTAAAATAAACATAAAAATTGCTCAGCATCCTTGGTCAGAACTCATTGTGCTTCAGCATCTTATTGAAGAACATGTGCCAAGGAAATGATAATGAATGCCTTGCATACTCGTGTCTCACAGTTCCTCAGTGAGAACTTACACTTTCATTATTTATACTGGAAAGATAATTTGAGAACACAGCATTCTATTCAGTTGAAAGTTGCTTCCCATATGATGGAGAAGTTT
This sequence comes from Chiloscyllium plagiosum, assembly GCF_004010195.1. Classification (NCBI taxonomy): domain Eukaryota; kingdom Metazoa; phylum Chordata; class Chondrichthyes; order Orectolobiformes; family Hemiscylliidae; genus Chiloscyllium; species Chiloscyllium plagiosum. The sequence continues at coordinate 12,558,894 of NC_057738.1, read as the reverse complement.
TGCACCAATCAATATAAAATTTAATTAATGCCAACTGGACATTATGTGTATGTATATTTAAGGCCCAGAAAACAAATAAATCAAAGAAATAAAATCCTGATTGTGAACTGTGCACTGGGAAATGAAGTCACTGTAATTCATAAATACACCTGTTTCATACACCACTGTCAGAATTATACAATACCCATTATTACTCACATAATATATTCAAAATTTGTCTTTGTATCAAGGTAACAACAAACTCTTGGAAGTAACTATTTACTTAACACATCAATAAAAATCTAATGTAGACAGGAACCAATACCTTCCTGTTATAGTCTGCTACAAAGAATTACAGAACAATTGCAAATTAACTGAAAAAATCCAAATAAAAATGCTGTAAATAAACCTGATTGATTTTCTTAAATCATGATTTTTACCTCAGACTACTAATGACTAAATGATTAAAAATATTTAAAATATAAAGTTCTAACAAAAACAAAGTACATTCTTGATGAAAAGATGTTTGACAAACCATTTTTTCTCTTGTCTCATGAACCGTATGTAATTTTTGCTACAATGGTATAGACCAATTTTAAAATTTGAAACTTTAAATGGAAACCACAGAAGTTTGCAGTAGAGATAAAGTAACTCAGCCATTAAGCTTATTCTGGCTCTCACCAAGAGCAGTCCATGCAGTCCCACTTTCTTGACTTTTCTGCATACTCTTTTATATTTTTATTTGCCCAAACTAAGATTAGGTAACATAACAGAGACCAAAAATGTTTTAGCCCAGTGACCTGACAAAGAATAAAAAACAAAGATCAATTTAGGAAAAGATGTTGGAAATTTCTGTTCAGCCCCTGAAGCAAATGGGCAAGCTACTCAGTAACTAATCAATGGTAACTTCCCCACTTAGTTTCTATGACTGGTATAGCTTCAAAGCACATGGTAGACCCTCAGTCCACAGGCAGCAGACCATACAAATAGATAATGTTTTGCTTTTTTAAATTAATTTGGGGGAGGTGGCTGTCACAGGCTAGCCAGCAGTGATTGCCTATCCCTAGTTGCCCTTCAGAAGGTGGTGGATAGCTACCTTCTTGAATCGTTGTGGTTCATCTGTTGTGGGTTAATCCACAACACCATTCAGGAAGGAATTCCAGGATTTTGAGCCAGCATCAGTGAAAGAATGGCAATATATTCCTGTGTCAGAATGGTGAGTGGCTTGGAGGGGACTTGGAAGATAATGGGTGTTCAAATATGTCTGCTGCTCTTTTCTTTTAAGATGGAAGTGGTCATGGGTTTGGCAGGTGCTGTCTGAGGATATTTGGTAAATTTCTGCAGTGCACTGTGTAGCTAGTACACACTGCTGCTACTGAGCATCGGTGGTGGAGAGAGTGAATGTTTATGGATATGGTGCCAATCAAGCTGCTTGCTTTGTCCAGGATGGTGTCAAGCTTGTGTGTTGTTAGAGCTGCACTCCTCCAGGCAAGTGGGGAGTATTCCATCACTCCTGATGTTGGCCTTGTAGATGATTAGACAGGCTTTGGGAAGTCAGAAGGTTAGTTATTTGCTGCAGTACTCATAGTCTCTTACCTGCTCTTGTAGCCATTGTGTTTATGTGGTGAGTCCAGTTGCGCTTCTGGTCAATGATAACCCTAGGGCGCTGATAGTGGGAGATTCAGCAATGGCAACACTTGAATGCCAAGAGGCAATGGTAAGATTTTCTCTTATTGGTGATGGTCATAACCTGGCATTTACGTGATGCGAAAGTTACTTATCACTTGCCAGCCCAAGTCTGGATACTGTCCAGATCTTATTGCATTTGAACTCCTCAATATCTGAGGAGTTGCTGAACATTGTATAAACATTGGCAAACATCCCCACTCTGACCTTATGACGGAAGGAAGGTCACTGATGAAGCAGCTGAAGTTGTTTGGGCTTAGCTTGATGCCACGTTTGGTCAAATGCAGCCTTAATGTCAAGGACTGTTAGTCTCGCCTCACCTCTGGAATTCAGCGCTTTTGTCCATGTTTCAACCAAGGCTTCAACGAGGTCAGGAGATGAATGGCCCTGGTGGAACCCAAACTGGGTGTCACTGAACAGGTTATTGTTGAGCAAGTGTTGCATGATAGCTCTATTGATGACACCTTCCGTCACTTGACTGACGTTTGAGAGGAGGATGAAAGGGCGGGTAATTGGGTGGATTGGATTTATCCTACTTTTTATGTACAGGACATACCTGGGTAATTTTCCACATTGTCAGGTATATGCCAGTGTTGTAACTGCACTGGAACAGTTTGGCTAGGGGAGTGACAAGTTGTGGAGCACAAGCCTTCAGTATTATTACTGGACTATTGTCAGGGCCAACAGCCTTTGCAGTATCTAGTGTCTCAAATATCACAGAGTGAGTGAAATTGATTGAAGACTGGTACCTATAATGCTGGGAACCATGGCAGGTAATCCACGTGACACTTCTGGCTGAAGAATGCTGCAAAAGCTTCAACCTTATCTTTTGCACTGACGTGCTGGGCTCTTCCATCATTGGGGACGAGGATATTTGTGGAGCCTCTTCCGCCAGTGAGTTGATTAATTGTCCATCACCATTCACTGCTGGATGCTGCAGGATAGCAGAGCTTAGATCTGAATCCATTGGTTATGGGATCACTTAGCTCTGTCTAGCACTTGCTGCTCATGTTGTTCGGCATGCAAACAGTTCTGTTTGGTGGCTTCACCAGGTTGACACCTCATCTTCAGGTATGCTTGGTGCTGCTCCTGACATGCCCTCCTGCATTTGCCAGTGTTGATCCCTGGCTTGACGGTAATGGTCGAATGGGAGAAATGCCCAGCCATCAGGTTACAGATTGTGCTGGAGTACAGCTCTGATGCTGTTGCAGGCCCACAGTGCCTCATGGATGCCCAGTTTTGAGTTGCGAGATATGTTCGAAGTCTGTTTCATTTAGCACTGCGATAGTGCCACACAACACGGTGGAGGTTATTCTCTATGTGAAGGTGGGTCTTCATCTCCACAAGGACTGAATGGTTGGCACTCTTACCGATACTGTCATGAACGAGGTCAAGTACATTTTACCCTCTTGATGGTTTCCTCACCACCTGCCACACACCAAGTCGACCACCTATGTCGTTTAGTATCGACCAGCTTGATCTGTAGTACTACTGCCAAGCCATTTTTGATCAAGGACATTGAAATCCCCATTCAGAGTACATTTTATGCCCTTGCCATCCTCAGTGTTTCCTCTAAGTGTTGTTCAGTCAATTCATCAGCTGAGGGAGATGGTGATCTGCAGGCGGTTTCCTTGCCGATTTTTAACCTGAAGCCACGAAACTTCATAGGTCTGGAGTCAATGTTGAGGACTTCCAGGACCACTCCTGACTGTATACAACTGTGCCACCAACTCTACTGGGTCTGTCCGGCTAGTGGGACAGATGGTAATGTCTGGAACATATAACTATGGCTTGACTAGTCTATGAGACAACTCTGAAAATGTGTTGCTGGAAAAGCGCAGCTGGTCAGGCAGCATCCAAGGAGCAGGAGAATCGACGTTTCGGGCATGAGCCCTTCTTCAGGAATGCCCAAAACGTTGATTCTCCTGCTCCTTGGATGCTGCCTGACCTGCTGTGCTTTTCCAGCAACACATTTTCAGCTCTGATCTCCAGCATCTGCAGTCCTCACTTTCTCCTATGAGACAATTCTCCCAATTTTGGTACTAGCCCCCAAATTTTATTAAGGAGGACCTTGCAGGGTTGATTGAGCTTTTTCTGTTGTTGTCTTTTCTAGTGCTTAGGTCAATACCAGGTGATCTGTCTGTTTTGATTTCTTTGCGACATTGTAGCAACTGGTAGCACTGAGTGGCTTGCTAGGCCATTTCAGAAGGCAATTGAGAATCAATCACATTGTTGTGGGTCAGGAGTCACATGTAGGCTGGATCAGGTAAGGATGGCAGATTTCCTTCTCTGAAGGACATTAGTGAACCAGATGGGTTTTTCTGACATTTGACAATAGTTGGTGTGTATAAACTGTAGAATATAACAATACTGACAAATTTGGAACCATTATGTTTGAATATGTTCCACGTTTCTTGTGTATGTTCATCCCAGAGACCTTCTGTGATAAAGTGAAACTGACCTGATAAAATCAAGATGTTCTCCACTGAAACTGCCTTCAAATATTAACAGAATATGAAATTATTACAATATGTAAGACGACAGATTTGGAGAAGGGCTTCTTCTGACCATCTTTGTTAAGAAATGTGTTTCAGTGTAGCAGCAGCCAAAGTGAATAAGGAAGCAGCATTTGACAGCACTACACAGCATAAAACTCTCAGGGTCTTCCGAATTTAATTGAATTTAAAGCTAGAACAAAGTACTGATGTTTATCAGGGTTTTTGAATGCTAATTCAACTTAATGAGGAACAGATTACTAATGCTTGTAAATTCATTAATGGTACAATTAACAATTCAAAGTTGTGTGGGTGAGGAGAGAGAGAGAGAGATCAGTGAGTTCATCTACTTTTAGAGATGCCCTTTACTCTCAGGAACTTGTCATCATTTCTTTTGAAGTGCGGTTGTAAACCCAAATTTATTGTATGTTTTGCTAATCTATTTTATAGGTAAAAACAATGACTGCAGATACTGGAAACCAGAGTCTAGATTAGAGTGGTGCTGGAAAAGCACAACAGTTCAGGCAGCATCCGAGGAACAGTAAAATCGATGTTTCGGGCAAAAGCCCTTCATTAGGAATACAGTATCAGGAATCCTGTATTCCTGATGCAGGGCTTTTGCCCGAAACATCGACTTTACTGCTCCTCGGATGCTGCCTGAACTGCTGTGCTTTTCCAGCACCACTCTAGTTTAATCTATTTTATAGGTCAATGAAGGAAAGTACTTCCTAGCATTTTTCATGTTTTATTTTAATGCTCACTAGTTTTCGAATGATCATTAGAACCTCCATTATTAAATAACATTGCACCATCTTGAAGTTTATAATCCCCAATGAAAAAGGTTACTCACTAAAGGTATGGAGGAGGATTGGATGAGTTGACACAAATGTTAAAATTAAGGTTAACGACAAAGTGACTAGTATTTTATATATTTTCCAAAACTCAACACAAGCCAGTCAGACAAGTTTAAATTAGGAATGGAATAAATAGATTTACAATACAGATTTACACCACGACAAATTACAAACAAAATGTAATTGTTATACATACCAACTTTAAAAATGAAGGTATGCAAAGTGCTTTACTGTTACCTTGCACCCTATAACAGTAACAATCCCCTGTTGGAAGTATCAATAATTGTGTGATTATGGCTGTTATTTGAAGCATTTGTGAGTATGTCAAACACACAGAAAGCCAGGATGTGCAAAGGTAAATGTCAAGCAGTTCTGAACATTTTTAAATTTTCTTCATCAATGGGCCTACACACCTTCAAAGGGATAATGTATTTTCAATGTAATCAACATGAAAATGTTGAGGTGTAAAACATTTACCTGAGTACAAAGAAGTAATGACATTCAATTACATGTCATAATTGTTCTTACAATTATTTTGTCTTATTTCGTACATCTGTCGGAGAAGTCTTTGAAGGTCAACTGTAGCATCTTCTAAAAATAATTTATCTTGTTGGGAAGTTCAAAGTCATTAAAATAAATCAAAATATGCTTTTTCAGAGTCTTAAATATTAGCATGTGACAGAATCTGAATTGCAAAATTTGACAGTGAATGACAAATTTAAATATTTAAAATATTTCAGGTGGCACAATATCTCATTGCTGTATCATAGTTCTATAATACTTTGAGAAGTGGTGGAATGAAGGTTCATGTAGCCATAATTTCCCATACATTATGTTTCTATCACTAGTTTTGTTGTCAGAGGCAGCAGGCTAACAATGGGTGCCTCTGAAGAAGTAAGAGGTGAAATTAGTATCCTAATTTTAAAAAAGTCACCTCAAACTCAAGAGTAGCTCTTAAGTGCCTTAATGACTTACAGCAAGGGGGATATTAAAAACTCTCCTAGCTGATCAGTTGCTCTATTACTTGTGTATATGATAACTGAAAATAATAAATAAGGAAAAATATTAATTTAAAGCTGCTAAATATTTTATTCAGAATAGAATATTTTAAAATATGTTGGGCTGAATCTTAACATAATTTTGGCTAAGTATCAATTTCCTTGTGTTACACTAAGGATTTCTCTCTATGAGACCTAATGAGATTTCTTTTCCATCTCAACCCAAATACCTCTCCCTAACTTCCTACCAAGTTCCTATGGTGCCCTTCAAGTCCTCTGCTAGCTTAATTCTACCATCTAGCTGGAAGAATTTGCCATTGGCCAGATGTCCTGGAATAGATTGGCATCCCTTCTGCCAGTGCCGTTTATAAACTCCAAACAAACATCTGGCAAAGCATTGGTGTTACCCTTCAATAGGAAAATAATGGCACAGCAGCCCCCAACAGATGCTTTTCACAGCATACAGTTGCGTGACTGACACCTCCTGGAACATGCCGCTCCAGTTTCTTGCCCCACTTGCTGTCTATTCACCAAGGCACACAGCTTTCTTGTCCTTCGCTACATCCCAGCTGACCACCTTCCACGTCACCATTGTTCTTCTACCAATGCCGAATGCAGACTAAAATCTTGTCTTTGTACGCTGGGTGACCATCTCAGACGGGCACACTTTTATCATTTCAAAAATATTACCTTTTATTTGCAGTCATCAAATGCCAACACAAAAAAAACTAAGAGTCTGCAGTTCACCCCCGCAGTACAAATGAAAATGTGTCATTGTAGCTGATGACTATTTGCTGCACTCAGCTCTCATCTATTGCTTGTCAAACAAGTCCTATCTGGCTCTGTCATGCACAAGGAGAGCTACTTCCAGCACAATGTCTTCATCCTTGAAAGACTGTGCCCATTCAGTCAGTTCCTCAGCATCCAGCTCATTTCCTGCCCCAACTGTGCAGAGTAGAGCATGCTAGATTGATGTGTCACACTCTGTCTGACGTACATGGCAGACACCCCGAGACCAGTCAGAGCAGCATTATCAGTAGTCCTATTGTTTGCTCCATCACAGCCCTTGTTGAAGCATGAGTGAGATTGTACTGTGCTCTGCGCGAGTTAGGGGACTGTGCAATGATGTCATCAGCCAAGGTTGTACTGCCTTGTCCCTCATTAATGAGCCTTGTCGGGCATCTGGATCCTCCAACCTGTCAGATTCATGCCAGTGCCTGAAGATGCGGAAGTTATTGTAGCTTCCCAAGACACATCTCCCAGAAGTGGTGCTGGTGATCGCACATCACCTGATCATAAATGGAATGTTGCACTGTTGAGATATGGCCCTCTCATTGTGGCGTGTTCAGGTGATGGCATCCTGCACTTATGGAAAACCAGCTATGTCTTCCAAATCCGACAGCAGCACTGACCTCATCATGGACAAACCAAATGAACCAGTGTAATCTTGTACAAATGGATCAGTCACTATCCTATCTTAATTCACTGGATAGATGGATAACAGAGAGATTCCACGTAGGTCACTTGCCACTCAAGTTGCATAGAATTTAAGCAGCTGACACCTTCAAGGCCACCAGAAGAGTGTGGGCCCACATTCCTGTCAGTTCAGAGAACTCACAAAGATTTATAGCTCAGGTTTTAGATGAGGTTGTTGACTTGCTCGCTGAGCTGGTAAGTTTGTTCACAGATGTTTCGTTACTATGCTAGGTAACATCATCAGTACACCTCCAGTGAGGTGTTGGCATTCTGCCCCACTTTTTGTTTATGTGTCTGGTTCTGTTGGGGTTGGTAGTGTCATTTCCGGTTTTGTTGTTGGTTCCATTCCTTAGTGGCTCGTATATTGGGTCCAAATTTACATGTTTGTCATTGGAGATCCGGGTTGAGTGACAGACTTACAGGAATTCGCATGCATATTTCTGTTGGACTTGTCCGAGGATGGATACATTGTCCTCGTCGAATTAGTGTCCTTCATTGTCTGAGTGAAGTGATACAAATGATAGCTGGTCATGTCCCTTGGTGGCTACTTGGTGTTTGTGTACCCTGGTGGCTAATTTTCTTACTGTTTGCCTTATGAAGGGTTCCTGGCAATCTTTACACAATTGTTTTTATTAACAATGGTCCTGTTGAGTTGTGAGTATAGGACCCTTTATACATGTTAGTAGTTGTTTTAGTGTGGCAGTCAGTCTGTGTGCCACCATGATCCCAGGGGTCATAGTAGTCTGGTGGCCATTTATGATATGTCCTTAACATATGGCAGTATGGCCAGTGTATCCGGGTGTGTTGTGTCTTCCTGTTGTGGTCTGTCGTGTAGGAATCACCAGGCTGCACTTTTTTGGGTACCTGTTGTTTTTACCTGTTGTGTAGGTGTTATTCTTCTGCTTTTGCAGCTCCAGTGTGCTGCAATGTGTTGTGGTTCACTTGAACAATGTTCTGATGCAGCTCTGTTTGTGGGTGTTGGGATGGATGCTGTTATAACTGAATATTTGGCCTGTGTGGGCGGCCTTCCTGTATATGCTGGTCTGGAGTTCACCATTTGCCTTGGGTTCAACTATGATGTCCAGGAATGGGAGTCGGTTGTTGTTTTCTTCTTCCTTGGTGAATTTTATGCCAGTAAGGATGTTGTTTATGGGTTGATGGATTTTCTTCAGCTGTGAGCATTTAATAATGTCAAAGGTGACATCTACATAGCAGATCCATAGTTTTGGCTGACAGTGAGTAGTGCTGTCCATGCGAGTCATTGCATGACTATTTCTGCTATTAGTCCTGATATCGGTGATCCCATGGGTGTTCCGTTGATTTGTTTGTATACCTGGCCGTTGAAGATGAAGTGGGCTGTGAGGCACAGATCGAGTAGTTTGAGGGTGCCATCTTTGCTGATGGTGTTGATGGTGTAGGTTGCCTGTATTCCTGGTCATTTGAGTAGTGAGGCGAGTGTTTCCTTGGCTAGGAGGATGTTTATGGAGGTGAACAGTGCTGTCACATGACATCATAATCTCATCCCCATCTATTTTGGTGTCCTTGATGATGTTAAGAAACTCTTGGGTGAAGTGGATTGAGTTGTTCACTAGGTGGTTCAATCTTTGATGCTGTTCTTTTGCTAGTCTGTATGTTGGTGTTCCTGGGAGTGAAACTATGGGTCGGAGTCCTTGGTTTGTGTACCATGGAGAGTCCATAGAAGCGGGGTCTGTTGGATCCCACTGGCTTAATTTTTTTGGAGATCAGCTTTGTTAATTTCTCCTGTCAGGTGTAGATTTCTTAAGGAACTGTGATGTGGTTTTCCAATTGTGGTGTTCGGTCTGTCGCCATCAGTTGGTAGGTGTCGGTGTCTGCCAGTAGCGTTTTCGCTTTCTCTATGTATGTGCCAGCATCCATGAATATGGGGTGCGTGTAGTTGGTGCCGGGTTTGAGCATTGAGACATTATTAATTGGGTGTTTAAGATGGTGGCCCAGAGGAGTAAGTGGCAAGTTGAAGTTGCCAGGCACTCATTCTGATTTTCATGTTGAGAATTGTTGATGCCAAGTTTCCTTGTGGTGGTAGAATGTTGATGAGGCGAGATACGTTGTCAATGAGGCTGTTAACAAGCAATAAATCCCCCTTAATAGGCACCTTGCCGCTCCCTGGAGAGAATATCACCCTGATATCCATAACTCTGTATTAAAATGCAATGAGCTTCTCCCAATGGTGAGAAAGGACTTGCAGAACTTCTCATGTGATTCACCCACATTTCTCACCACAGTCCTTTAAGATTCTGCCATTTGGTTAAGGCACTGACTTCTCCAATTCTTTATTTCATTTAAATTTTGAGCGCATCTAACTTCATTTTTCATAAAATTTAAGCTTTTGGGTTTTCAACATCTTTAGGTGTTTGTGATTCTTTGTATTTTGTTTACTAAGTGATCCATTTATTCAAGATCACTTCCAATCACTTCACAATCACCTGAAGGAGCGTTGCTCCGAAAGCTAGTGTGCTTCCAATTAAACCTGTTGGACTATAACCTGGTGTTGTGTGATTTTTAACTTTGTACACCCCAGTCCAACACCGGCGTCTCCAAATCTTGACTTCCAATCTTTGACTTAGATGATGGAAGATTGACTGTAACCTTCGAGAAATTTGTCACTAATTCAATATTTATTGTGCATAGAAGCATTTCTCCAGCATTTATTTGGCAGTTATATTCCATAAAGGTGGAATTTTTAACTTTGTTTTCAAATCAAATCACTTCTTCCTTCTTTGGAAATAGCTACAACCTCAGAATTCTGTCAATGATAAGAGCCATTTAAGTGCTCAATTATTGACATTTTTTCAAATTGTTATTATAATGTGGAAACACTGGTAAGGCAGCATTTGCCGCTATTCTTGCTGTCAGTACAGTTGGATTGGAATTATGAACAATAGACCATAGAGATGGAAGGCTTTCTTCTCTGATGAACACCAATGAACTAGTTGGATTAAGCAGCCCTCATTCAGTATTTTTGATGATCAAAACATAGAATCAAATTTCATGGTTCACCTCAGTTGGTATGACAATACTCTACCTGTTAAACACAGAAGGCTAGTTCTTGCAGTCCCTCAGCGATCACCTCTATTGACGGTTTCAAAGTGTTCACAATTTCCTCAAAGACTCATATCTGGATGTTGTAATTTGCAACAAAGGACTCCAGGTGAGCCAAAACTATTGGCATCACTGCACCCTGGCATTGTGCAAGTTTGGGCTGATTGCCTGGTGCCTACCTCAATATTTAATGATATACCCGATACTTAGTACTCCTTTACCAGTCATAAAGGATGTTCAAGAGCACAGCCCTTTTAAATCAGGACTTTCAAAACAGGCAATCCCCCACTCACTGGTACTCCCTTCACCATGGAGTTCCATCTCTACACACATTCCAAACCCTGATAACATCCCTCCACCCACACCACTCCAGTTCTTCACTTCTCTTGATATTGGAGAAGAGCTGGTGAAAGGTTGGAGGGTGGGGGAGGTGAACAAAGTGCACAACGGGAAGCAGATTTGTGTTTGGCAGAATGCAGTGGCGAAGTAGAATTAAAGATAGAATAAAGGAAATGTTTAAAAGCTACCATTGAGCTGAAGGCTGGCTGCAGGGGCTTGTCTCCACATCATGACCTTACTGGAATGGCACCTAGCTGCTAGCCCTCCCTACTTACCAAGCCAATAGTCATGCTGTAACCATTACAGTCTATGAGAAAGGTAAAATCTTAATTTCAGATGCAATCAGTGGTGAACTGGTGGTGTACTATTCGTCGAACCTTTGCTGTACAATTGCAGTAAACGTGTAAAATGGTTAAATTCCACAACTCACGTGACAAAGTGCACCAGTATTGAGCCCCACTGTTCCCACAGTCACCATAAATGTGAATATTTAATTAAAATGCTGAAATGCCCATTCTACTTAACTGATTCAGGTTAGTTTTATTTGTTAAAGTGAAAATAACTAATCATTGTAACAAAACTGATTTTCCTAACTAATAGTAAAAACAATGGAAAACTGAATTACCAATTTATGACCATATAACTTCATCCTTACCCCTTTAAATCTCCCCCACATACAAACAGGCACACAAAGCGAAACAAACAAGATACAAATATCATGACAGAGGGGGGACAAAAAACATGGAAACACAATTCTGAATCACAGTCCACAATACAAAACTGGATGGACTGTTTTCACAATCCTTTCGAATCTGTTATGATAACACAATGTTAACTGCATAGCGATGTTTAGTCTTTAGTTCGCTGATTGGCTGGTTGGACCGGGGCCTTTTTGGCCTTTTGAGTTTTGAATTTCTTTTTTAGTGCTTCCGAAAGTACTTTTCCTGCTCTTTCAACAGAGAAACGGAGAAAGCAATTTTACACAGAAAGGATATTGAGAGAGACATTGAAGCATCCAGCTCTGGAAACTTCCCGTTCTTCTGTTTCCCATTACCCTCACAGAGTTTTGTTAAGTTGCACCCAATCCAGAAGATTGTTATCGCACTTAGTATTAGGGACTAGACCAACCTCCCTCAAAACACGTTCGGGAGATATCCTGGACCCCAACTTTTGTTTTAATTTAAAGGCAACTGTAAACCCCTGTGTTCCACATATGATTCAATTGGTCCACCACTAAGCTTTAATCAAAACACAATTTATTTTTAAAATGCAATTAAATTGCAACAAAACAAATAACTTTACATTATTGACATACTGAACAAAACATGTATTATTTAATCACTCGTAATCAATGGTTCCAATATAGGCAGCACCCATCAACACGTCCTTTGGCAAAATGTAATGCAGCAAAAAATTATTATTCTCGCATGCTATGTCTCTCCAGTCCAGCAGAAAGAAACACTGAAAGAAACAATCTGCTCCTTTTGATTTTTTAGAGAAAAACTCGAAGTCTTCAATCTAGCAGCAGAGAGAATTCTAATGCAGCAGCTAACTAACAAAAAAACCCTACTGAAAGCAAAACCAAATTCCTCAACGTCTGTGAGAGCCTGACCCCATCCACTCATGATTCTTTTGGCTTACTATAAAAAAAAATCCAGGGAGAAACCTAAAACTATTTACAAACTGCCTGCTGGCAGGAGACATCTTGGCACCACTATGACAAAACTCTTTAGAAAACAAGACAATACACATATCTCAAAGGCACAATATTGTCACATTAGTTCTCCTGAACCTACAACTGATGAAAGGCTTATGCCTGAAATGTCGATTCTCCTGCTCCTCGGATGCTGCCTGACCTGCTGTGTTTTTTCCAGTGCTACACTTTTCGACTCTGACTCTCCAGCATCTGCAGTCCTCACTTTCTCCTACAACTGATGGTACCAATGTCCCAAAATGTAACACTGGCTCACATGCATCAGTTAGTTTCACTTATTTTGCAAGTTGCAGACAACTCCTTGTACATTATCCCCTTTTAAAAGCAGTGTCCTTTTTCTCATTTTCAAACCACATTCCAAAAATAAAAAAAATGTGGTCTGTTACAATGGCTTGAATCTGATATCAGGACCTGACAAGGCATGAGATCAAAATAGGATTCCTGAGATAGGAACAAAGTCTCCATTTGGCTTCAATGCCAGTATGTTCCTTCAGAGCCAACATTCACTTCTATTTGTGATGTGGAAACAAACTGGTAATTTGCATTAGCACATTTAGATACCATCCCATATAACTCTCAATGGATTCAAATCACTGTTAGACTTCAGTCTCTCACAAAGATTTCGTGGTTGAAATTTTGAACATTCAAATCATTGCCATTTTATATTTTAAAAGTAGGTAGTTCCAAGATTATCAGTTTAATTATGTATGACTATATTTTAGTTTTATATAAAGTTGCTTTGAAAATTTACTTTTTTACATCATATTCTTTTCAAGTAAGAACTAGTTTAACACTAAATTGCATTCAGTAACGAAATGCAAACTCTATCAAATACATACTGCTTGGTTTACTGACATTTGATAGATGACATGTAACATGACAAGACCTGTCTGTATATATAATTAATCCAATATGGAATAGCTTAATCCTTTGAGGCCATATCGAAGTTTGCACTAACCTATAGCAATAAAATAAGCTGTTGCTACCGAAATGATTATTTTTAGACCAAACACAATCTTTGCTGGAGGCTCAGTTGACACAATTCAGTCCTACTCCACAACCTACACCATACCCAGCAATGAAAGCAAGACGTAGAGAATGAGAAATCAGTTAGCAACACACTATCCACTACCAAATAATCAAATAGGAAGGTGAAACCACCACATAATTGTATCATCCCTCTCCTTAGCCCAAATTAACTCTTGGAAAATACTATCAATTTGCATCTTCCATAATGCACACCCATGCCATATCAAGTAACCTGACGTAGCAATGCTTTCGCTTATAAATCAGAGTATTGAATTGATTCGTAAAATACTTACCTGAAAATTCAGGTGAAATAACTAGATATCTGCTAGACTATTACTCAGATTTATCAATCTCTGAGTTCAGCTGATAAACAATCTATTTGATTTGGTTATTGTTTTGCATCAGTATCATCCACATTGATTTACTTGATATGACACACTAAAGTACTTAAAAGACACAGTAGAACATCAAGCAAAGGGTGTGATATACAGAACAGCAAATACATCAAAAAGTTCAGATTGGATCAACTTAGAGAAACAGAAGTTTCAAGCTGCAAACGGTCTTAATCAGGTCAACACTGTACAACTTAACTTCTTTTTCAAACCTTCTGAAGGATGATACAATACCATATAAAAAAAAATCACATGCTCTGCATCACTGCCAATATAAACATTTACTTTGGCACTGCTCGAGATGCAATACTTTGCTGCATTAAACCCCCTTCAAATCAGGACATTTATTTCACATTATTAAAATGCCATTTTATCTGACAAGAAATCTGTTACAGATCCTGTAGGGTGACTGGATTAACTTACTAAAAGGAACATCTGGAATGTAAATAGAAAGTAACAAGTTTTTTCTAAGATAGGTCATCACCTTATCCGCACAGAAACTTATGGAATGGATTTTTCCACATTCTGTTCCTTTGCATACCAACTTTTACATCTGCAATACATTTTCTTGTTACACAGTATTCCTGAAGGAATCTGTATTTTGTTCTATCGCTAATTATTTTGAAAATTCAAAGAATGGCTACAGCACAGATATTGAGTACTCAGGAAAGGGAAGGAAGTGGAGTTTAGGATTATCAGATCAGTCATGAATAAGATTGAATGGTGAGGCAGACCCAATGGCCTACTTCTGCTCCTGTATCTTTTGGTCACCTTATAAACTTAAAATGATGTTAGTTCAATGGTTTGGCACATATCAACAGGCATGGGTTTCTTCAAGAGCTCGTTTGCTCTAATTTATCAGGGTTTAAGGATTTCCTATTTCGCCGTGCTCTGATAAGATACAAAGTCATGTGGTTGCCCAATTCAGCATGTGCAAGGTCGTACAGTACAGTCGGTTTTGCTATAACGCGGGTTTCTTCAAGGTGAAATAGCTTTAACGTGATTGAAGAATTTAGACTATTATTTGTAGAACGCGAACTTGCCTTACCTGCATTGGCTATGATGTGATTCAGGCCCCATTAGTTTAAATGGTGCGGCTATTGCTCAATTTTCTTGTAACGCAACACTGCATGAGAATGGCACTATCGCATTTTATCAGAACTGGAATTTATCAAATACTAATGCTGTGAATGTTATCTTCCAAATAAAGCATCAATACAGCTTTATCACATCTTTTTGTAAGCTAACACCGACTGTGCTGTTAGATTCTTTTGCTGTACATTGATACATTGCTGTGAATACAGAAATTCACTGATTAATGGGGGAGTAAAATGTAGAACATCCTCAGAATCACACTTTTTGATATGGCTTCTAAAGGAAGTTTTAAACAAAGCTGCTACTGCAGAATACAGATTGAAGTTTATGGATCCTTCGTACTACTAAATTATGAAAAGTATATTCACTTCCTGTCCATTGCAGCAGCATTTAATGCAGGAGTTACAAATAAAAATATTGCCAGAATTAAATTCAACTATTTAATTCTTATTTTGATTCTCATTTATCTTATTAGCATTCGTGGGTGAACACACTGACGTGGCAAGCATAGGAATAATCAGTTGCAGAAATCACTAAGTCATAGCAAGATGGAAGCATTTAAGCACTTTAGCTAAATATTTCAGTAAATAAGTCTGGAACGGTGAAAATGTTCACATGCTTGGGATTTGGGTACAAATTGCCATGTTCAAGAGAAAAGTTACTTTTTGATGGTGATTTGCAGTTTCTGTTTTATTTCTCTCAGTTGGCTGCCTTATACAACTCACTCAAAATAGTAATAAATCTTGGAAATGCTTTGTTAAAGACCTGCTGGGTCATAGATTATTTGATAATACTTAGTTAAAACAAAATGAAAATTAGCATAAATAAAGAGCTCACCACTTGGGCTGGGACTTGTTCCATCTTTGCAGCTGGGGTGCCTGGACGTGGGTAGAACTGATTGATGAACAAGCTAGGAAATTTATACTCTTGAATTAGTTTCAGAGTTTCTTGAAAGTCTGCTTCTGTCTCACCTGGAAAACCACAGATAATGTCGGTGGCAATTGTAATCCCTGGCACCCTGAGTAAAAAGATGAAAATTCAAATTAAAATGCATGTTATTTTCAAGTCAAATGTTCACTGCTTCATGGGTGCTGTCCCCTAGCTGAGCAGAGGTCAAAATGGTCAGTCAAACTTTCATATTTATATTCTGCTCAGCGCATTTATGCAGCATCATATCAACTGATTTAGAAAGAGTTGCTTTCTTGAAATGCTACAGTTTGTGGCATAGTGTTAGGGAAGAAGTTCCAGAATTCTGACCAAGCTGCAGTAAGGGAACAAGGATTTTGTTCCAGGGATGGTGTTTAATTTGAAGAGAAATTTGAATGTGTGGTGTTAACATGTACCTCATATTTTTATCCTTTAGGTGACATAAATCATGTGTTTACAGTGTGCTGTTGAAAAGGCTAGGCAAATTCTTGCTGCAAATCTTGCAAATGATATACACTGCTGTTAGCAGATGCCACCTGTGCAGGTACAGAATGTTGAAAAATGGTAAATACTGTATTGATCAAGGCTGTCTTTTCCTAGATGGTTTTTAAACATTTGTTGATGGGATGAGGGTGTCAACACTTATTACATATCTCTAGTTGCCGAGAGGGCAGCTAAGGGTCAGCCACTTTGCTGTAACGAGGTAGGGAAGGCAGATATCCTTCCAGGAAACCAGATGGGCTCTTACAATTGCCAATGGGTACATGACTGCCATTATGCTAGCTTTTTTTTTTGAAACCTTCAGTCTTTTTTCATTGAATTCATATTTCACCATCTGGCATGATGGGGTTTAAACTTATGCCAGAAAAATGTTAGTCCGGGCCTCCAGTTTAGTAGTAAAGTGACGTTAGCGCCTCCCCATAATCATCATAAATAATAATCCAACTATCTCCCCATGCTATTCAACAGCAATTTCATTGCTGAATCCCCACAATCAACAAACTGGTATTTAGCACTGACCAGAAGCTAAATGGACCAATAAATAAATATTGTCACTATACAAGCAGGCCAGGGCCTGGGTATTCTTTGGGGAGGTACCTCCTGACTCCCAAAGCCTTTTCACCAACTACAAAACACAAGTCAGGAACATAATGGAATGCTGATCACTCGTCAGAATGAGAGCAGGTCCAAAAACTCTGAAGAAGGTTGACAGCACACACAACAAAGCCGGATCGATTATTGCTCCATCCATCACTTTCAACATCACTCCTTTCATGAACAACAAACTGTGACAGTAGCATGTACCACCTACAAAATGCACTGTAGTAATAAAAGGGATAGTGGATATGAAGTTAACAGGAAACAAAGTCGTGCTAACTATTGTTTCGCAGACAAAAGGGCAGTAAACATTTGGATTCCACAAGAATTCATATTAGAATAATGCATTCCTTGATCTATATCAAGACCCAATATTTGGGTGTGCAGTGCACAATTTTAATCTTTGCAAGTATGTGAATGAGAAGAATAGTAGGAGGCTTCAAAGAAACACAGACAGGTTGGTGGACAATGCAGACGTATGAAACTGAATGTCGGGAAATGTGAAGTGAAAGATTTTGAAAGACAGAATGAGGTGAGAAGCAGTGTAAAGTAAAGGTCTGATTTTTGCTCCTCAGGCAAAATTATAGTCAGAAAATCTCCCAGCTTGCCAGAGTCGTCCTGGGGAAAAATTGCCAAAGATGGCAGAACTTTCATTCTGGGGGATGTAGGCAAGCACAGTACTGAGGAATCTCAGTTATCTGAAGGACACGGGCGGGGAGTATTTCGTTCGGTTAATCGAATTCTGGATAATCAAATGCCAGATAACATGGTTTAGCCAAACATTTTGCGATTTTGCCGGATAATCTGATATTCAGATAATCGAGATTCCTCTGTATATTGCAAGGTGCACCAGCCACAAGGATCAGAGGCAACCAAGTTCTCCCCCCCCCCCTTCCCACTCATTACTGTGATTATAATTGTGGAAGAGTAAAGGAGAAATAGAACTATAATGGTAGAATTTAAGATTACGTCCTTAATAACTGTAAAACTGTAACCACTGATATTCTTCAACACTCAGACATGAGCAACCATTTTTGTTAACAATCTTGAAAAGGCTGGTCATTTAAATAACATGACAGTTTCATAGACCCCATCTGCCCTTTATAAGTATTTACATCTATGTACAATACTGTAACTCTCATACTGTGATAAAAGGCTCTGGTTCCAGAAGTCATGGAGTCTGTTTGAACTGAGTTTAAATGGCTCTGCTGAGTTCAGGTTTTCCCGATGTGAGGCACATTTCACCCTGTTCCTCTACCAGCAAAAGAAAAAATGTGAACTTCCAGAGCAAGGTTTCAGGTGCAAGCTTAGACACTTCATGAAGTCTTCATGACTCTAAAAACCTGGGCCAATGGATACAATTCTAAAAGGGATGCAGCAGGAAAAGAAAAATCTGGAAGTGTATGTTCGCAAATCATAGAGTGGTGGGTAGCATGAGCAATGAATTAATTAGATATATGGGATCCTGGATTTTACACATGGAAGCATGATGTACAAAAACGACAAGATTATGGTGAACCTGCATAAATAAATGGTTCAGCTTCAGTTGGAGTCTTGTGTGCAACCTGTGCATCACATTTTAATGATGTGAAGGCATTAGACAGGATGAAGAAAAGGTCTGTGAGAATGTTTCTGAGCAATTTCATTTATGTGGACAGATTGCCCAAGTAGTGACTATTGCTCTTAAAGAAGAGAACATTAACAAGAACTTTCATAAATGTGTTCAAAATCATGAAGGGTCTCAACACAATAAATAGGGAGAAATGGTCTTATTGATAGAAGGGTCAAGAAGAAGATGACACTGATTTAAAGTGGCTGGCAAAAGAACTAAAGGTAACATGGGGAATTTAGTTTTTACACAGTAAATGGTTAGAATCTGTGATGCATTGCTTGCGAGTGTGATGGAGACAAATTCCATTTTAGCCTTCAAGAAATTGGATAAGTTTCTGAAGAGAAAAGATTTGCAGTGTTTTGGGAGAAAGGTGGGGGAATGCAACTAGTTGAGTTGACCATATGAGAGTGACCATGAAAATGATAGGTCAAATGGATCCTTCCATGCTTTTTGTATGCTTATGGCATTGACTTTCTTTCTCAGTTTTACACTAAAGGTAACTTACAATGAAATGTAAAAGAAAGGAAATGGAGACACTCTGTCAGGAAATGCATAACACTGATTTAATATATATAAAAAAGGAAGATTTTAATATCTTATACACAAATCATTAATTCATGATCACTGAATCACAAAAGTGCTACAGTGCAGAAGGAGGCCATTCAGTCCATTGTGTGCAAAATGGATCTCCAATGAACATTATGACAGTACTATTTGCCTGCTTTTCCCCATATCCTTATACAGTATTTAAATAGAAACACTCATCCAATGTCCTCTTCAATGCTTCAGTTGAACTTGCCTCCAACACATTTTGAGGCAGTGCATTCCAGACCCAAATCATTTATGATGAAATTGTAGACGTGTACTGTACCTTTAAGAGAACTGAAACTTCTGGCTGGCACAGAGTGTGCTGAAAATTTAAAAATGTAACATTTGGTTGTAAAACAAATAGCTGGAGCTGCATTGCCATAGTACACAACAAATTCAAATTTTGACAACCAGTTTCAATTATCCCCAGATATCAAAATCCAATTGAATTTGAATTTTACTATTTTGGATGACATCAAACCAATGAGCCAGTCTGATGTTTTGGGTTTTTTGAACTGCTGGGGAGAACAGCAAAGAGCAGCCACACACCAAGAGACTGCCAGCAGAATAGCTCTCTGAAAGGTACCTGTCCATAAGGAAGCTGTGTAGCAGAAGACCGAAGACAACCTAATGAAATCTACAGAGAAAGTTCAACATCCTAAGATGACAAATGATTTTGAAAATTGATTTGCTGTAAATTTAAGAGGGAGTTTATTGGACCAGTATTGTCGAGTGGGGAGTAAAAATAGGTTTAAGAGAAAGGTGTTGCAAATAGCTGTTGCTTAATATTCTCTATTGTACTGAAAGAATAAAATTGTTAATTTTTTCTTTAAATCGTGATATTTCAGATAGTTCTTTGCCACACAAAATTTAACAGATTACGACATGAGCTGAGCTTTTCTGTGTGACTGGTTTAAATTAGAAGGGTTTACCCCGTGTCATAACACATTTTGTGTGAAATTTATGAAACACTTGAAACCTGTACTCCATCATTCTCAATTCTTCTGCAAGTTGGGACAGTTTCTCCCTATCTATCTATCCCAACCATTCCTGATTTTAAAAACTTCTACCTAAGTCATCTTCTCTTCAAGGCAAATAATCTAACCTCTTCAAACAATCCTTATAACTGACGTTGACGTTTATCATCCCTGAAACCATTTTTGCAAAGTGCTTTTGCCATTCTCTCCAAAGCATTCACATCTTTCTTATAAATTAGCATCCAGAACTGTACACAACACTCCAGTTGAGGTCTAACTAATATCTTATACAAATTCAGCATCACCTTCTTGCTTTTGAATTCTATGCCCCTATTATTAAAGCCCAAGATACTGCCTGCTTTATTAACTGCTCTCTCTATCGAGCTATTTTCAGTGGTGTGTGCATAAGTATTCTAGGTCCCTCTTACAATTTCTGGCCATTCCTATTTCATATTGTCTGCCCATCTTCTTCCCATCAAAATATCACATTTTACACTTCCCCACACTGAAAGTCAGCTACCACTAATCTGTCAATTCCAACTTGTTTATTCCTTGTTTAAACTCTTCATTGTAAGCTGTAAGGAAGACAGAGTCCGAAATTGCATATCATTTGCAAACATTGTAACTGTCCTTGCATACTGGTATCTAGATCATTAATATATATCAGGAAAAGTGAGGATTCCAATACTGACCCCTGGGAAGTCCACTACAAACCTTCCTCTATCCTGTAAAATAGAGATTAAGCACTTCACTGTTTTCTCCCAGTCAACCAATTTTGTACCCATGTTGTGACTTGTCCCTTTCATACCATGAGCTATAATCTTTCTCTCAAATCTGGTGTGGTGCAATGTATCAAATACCTTTTGAACGTTCATGTACATCATATCAACAGCATTATCCTCAAAGATCCCATTATGTCACCTCTGCAAAAACCTCCAGTAAGTTAGTCAAACACAACTTCCCCTAGACATCCATGTTGGCTCCTCCGAAATAAACAAACCCTTTACATGTGGCTACTAATTCTATTCTGAATAATTGCTTCCAGAAGCATCCCTACTGGCAAAGTTAAACTGACTTGTCTGTGAATACTAGGATGAACCTTCCAACTTTTTAAAAAAAATATGGGTATTAAGCCTGCAATTCTTCAGTTCTCTGACACCTTTTCCGAGTCTAGGAAAGCAGTAAAGCTATGGCCAACACCCCTGCAATTTCATTCTTACTCCCTTCAATATTCTTGGATGCCTCTAGTCCCTTGTCAATAATAAATATCAATACTTTGTTCAACATTTCCTCCTTATTAATTTTGAACACTTCTTGTGACCGAGCTTCCTTCTCAGACGCTCTGGCTTGGGTAGAATCTACCTCATTGAAAAAGACAAATACAAAGTTTAATTTAATACCAAAGGCATGCCTTTGCTTCCATGTCAAACTTCTTTTGTTACTAATTAGCTTTTCTTCTCCACTTACCACCCTTTTACTAATGATATGTCTTTTGAAGACATGGGAATTTCTCATTCTTTTTCATATTGCCTCTTGGCTTCTCTATGCTTTTTCATTTCCCCTCTGAACCTTCTGTATTCCTCCTGGTTCTCAATTATATTTTCTGTCTGACACCTGTCATAAATACACTTTGTTTATGTCATTTTAATTTCTATCTTCTTTTTCATCCAATGAACTCTGGGGTTCTTTGCCTTCTCTCCCTTTTGAGGGAGTGTACCTTGACAATACCAGAACCATTCCCTCTTTGAAGATAGCTCAATGTTCAGCTAGTTTCTCCTGTCAAACATTTATTCCAGTCTGTCTTGCTCAGCTCTATTCTTTCCCTATTGAAGCTGGCTTCCCCTACTTAATTATTCTTCCTCTGGAATGCCTATTGTCCTTTGCTGTCTTCATTCTAAACCTTCCAATATAATGATCATTGTTCCTGACATGTTCTCTCACTGACACTTGATCTACTTGGCCTACCTCATTTCCAAGAAACAAGTTGATCAGCGCATTCTTCCTAGTTGGATTGAGTACATACGGCTGTTGAAAATTTTCCTGAAGACAATCTAGGAATGTTTCCCCCGTTCCACTCTTAAACCTATCACTGTCCCAGGTAGTTCAAGTCCCCAATTAGAACCACTCAATAATGTTAGCATTTCTCTGCAATTTCCCTGAAGATTTATTCCTCTATATTTTTCTCAGGAGTTGGTGGTCTACAGACTCAACTGAGCAATGTAATTGCAACCTCTTTGTACAATGGCTATAGCCAGATAGATTCCATATCAGCCACCACTCAAGCTCTGAGATCTGGAGCTCTAATTTCTGCTGTCAGGATCCATGATTTCCCACATACTACATGCCTCATTTCCACTTGACTGCATTAATTGCCATAAAAGACCTAGGAGCAGAGGTAGGCCATCTGTTCCTTTGAGACCTATCTGAACATTATTTCTCTTAAGTTAACTATATCGTACTCTGGATTATCTGTAGCAATTTATTATGTTGACCCTGATTTACCCTTATTCCTGAATGTTTCACAATTAAATCAAAGTACAGTACTTTGAAAATGACATGATTTTCTAATTTATAGCAAAGTAAGAACAGTCCCAACAGCAGTTTCCCACCAATCAATGCCTTTATATCATTGCCATTTTGACGAGTTGGCTTGATGTGGAACATTTAATTTAGTGAGCAGATCTAAGGCATTTATCCTTAGAAACAAGGTTAAAAAAATAATTTCTATCATCTCATTCATTTTTCTATCAAAAATTACAATATGTCCCCATCATACAGCTAATTGTCTCTTATAAATTAAGATTTTTTTTAAAACTACCTTAATCATCCCAACCCTAGGTTGTGGAATTTTGGCCTATCATAGGACTTAAGAACATCTAACACGTTGAGACCTGTCATATTCATTTTAGTATTTACTCCCTGGAAGTGAGGATTGTTGGCTCTGGCAACATTTATTCCTTATCCCTAATTTCTCTTGAAAAGATGATGGGTTGTGTCATAGTTTTAAGTCAAGACGGAGTGTGGCTTGGAGGTGATCTCAGGGTGATGGTGCTCCCATGCATCTGTTGCCCTTGATCTTCTACAATTGCAGGCTTGAAGAGTACTGTTAGCTGTCTCTTGGTGAGTTCTGTAATGCATCTTGTAGACTGTACATTGTTTGCATGACATCAGGGGTGAAGGGACTGAATGCTTAAGGTGAGCAGCTGGCAGTCAAGCAGGCTCCACTCTTTTTGGAGCCACATTCATTAATGCAATTGGACTACACTCAATCACAGACCTGACTTGTAGCTTGTAATTGGTGCCTAGGCTTTGGAGAGTCAGGAAACAAACTACTTGCTCTTAAATTAACTATATTGTACTCTGGATTATCTGTAGCAATTTATTATGTTGACCCTGATTTACCTTTATTCCTGAATGTTTCACAATTAAAACAAAGTACAGTACTTTGAAAATGATATGATTTTCTAATTTATAGCAATGTAAGGACAGTCCCCAACAGCAGTTTCCCACCAATCAATGCTGCAGAATTGGAGTACTGTGTCCAGTTTTGGTCCCCACACCTCAGGAAGGACATACTGGCACTGGAGCGTGTCCAGCGGAGATTCACACGGATAATCCCTGGAATGGTAGGTCTAACATATGAGGAATGGCTGAGGATCCTGGGATTGTATTCATTGGAGTTTAAAAGATTAAGGGGAGATCTAATAGAAACTTACAAGATAATACATGGCTTGGAGAGGGTGGATGCTAGGAAATTGTTTCCGTTAGGCGAGGAGACTAGGACCCGTGGACACAGCCTTAGAATTAGAGGGGGTAAATTCAGAACAGAAATGCGGAGACATTTCTTCAGCCAGAGAGTGGTGGGCCTGTGGAATTCATTGCCACGGAGTGCAGTGGAGGCTGGGACGCTAAATGTCTTCAAAGCAGAAATTGATAAATTCTTGATGTCACAAGGAATTAAGGGCTACGGGGAGAATGAGGGTAAGTGGAGTTGAAATGCCCATCAGCCATGATTGAATGGCAGAGTGGACTCGACGGGCCGAATGGCCTTACTTCCGCTCCTATGTCTTATGGTCTAATTCCCAAGCTCTCTGGGTTTTGTACCCATAGTTTTTATATGACTTCTTCAGTTTAGATTCTGGTCAAAGGCAATCCATAGGATTTAATATTGAGGAACTCAGTGATGATGATGCCATTGAATGTTAAGGAGAGATGGTTAGTTTTTTTATTTTGGAGATGGCCATTGCTTGAAACTTGTGTACAAATATTACTTGACACTTATCACCCCAAGCCTAGAAGGTGGGAGAGGAAGTGTTGGAGGTGATTCCCTCGAATACCAAGAACAGCAATTACTGTTTTATATGCTGTTGCACTGTTTTGGAAGTTTGGAGAAAAAAAAAGTCAAAAACAACAGCAATTTTAAAAGGGAGAAGACCAAACAAAGGAAGCACAAGGTGAGGTCAGTACAGGAGAGAGAGAGAGAGAGAGAGAATTAAACCCACATTGCTAACTGACACAGCAGTGAGCCTGCGCAGTTACTGCCTTTGCTGTTTGAATTCATGTTTCACTGGATATCAGAATGCGTCGGGGAAAATTAAAAAAGTGAAATTTACAACTGATCGGGAGAGGTCACACCACAGAAACAGATAAGTGGATATTTAAGCATGGCCTTACAGTAAGTAGCGAATAGAGTGGGTTCTTTCTTGATTATATGTTTTATTGTGCTACGTCTCTTGATTAAACTTAAAATATAAACCATTAGTATAAATTTAACCTGGAGCAGTGTTTTGTAGAGGAAAAGGACAGGGCTATTTTCTAGGTCTGTAGATTCAAAGAAGTAAAAATGACCTTTAGTAGAGTGATATGCTCTCCTTGTCAGATATGGGAGTTTAGGGAGAGTTTACAAGTTACTGAGGATTATATCTGCAATAAATGCTTTTGGTTGCGAATCCTATCAGATTGAATGGATCGGTTGGAGAGGCAGTTAGAGGCAATGAGGAATTTACAAGAGCAAAGGCATGTGATGGATGGCAGTTATAGGAAGGGGGGGACGTCTCAGATACAGTCACATAGGTGGGTTAATTCCAGGAAAGGTAAGAGAGTAGACAGGTAATGCAGGTGACTTCTGTGGCTATCCCCATTTCAAAATATTATGCTATTTTGGAAAATGTAGGGGGTGATAGATTCTCAGGGGAACGTAGCACGAAGTCAGGTATCTGATATCGAGACTGGCTCTAAGGTAATGGGAGATACGTCGGGTTCCAAGCAATCGATTGTTTTAGGGGACTCTCTAGTCCGAGGTACAGACAGATG
Organism: Chiloscyllium plagiosum; assembly: GCF_004010195.1. Lineage (NCBI taxonomy): Eukaryota > Metazoa > Chordata > Chondrichthyes > Orectolobiformes > Hemiscylliidae > Chiloscyllium > Chiloscyllium plagiosum. Next base: position 12,533,244 of record NC_057738.1, on the reverse strand, counting down.
TTTCTGTGATCAGCAGCAAAAAATCAGAATGGTATGTTGCTTCCCGGTGCCAGGATCAAGGATATCTCAGAGAGGGGGCAAAATGTTCTCAAGGGGAAGAAGGGCCAACAGGAGGTCGTTGTACACACTGGAACCAACGACATAGGAAGGATTTAACTTAGTAAGGTTGGGGTGGAGGGGTGGTGGTGGTGGTGGGTGGGACCCAGGGAGATTCAGTCAGAGCAGGCAGGGATAAGCAATTATAGAAACACGGCTCAGGGATGGACAGGACAGGCAGCTTAATGTTCCAGGATAGAAGTGCTACAGGAAGGACAGAAAGAGAGGCAAGAGAGGAGGGGGAGTGGCGTTTTTGATAAGGGATAGCATTGCAGTTGTACTGAGGGTATATTCCCGGAAATACATCCAGGGATGTTATTTGGGTGGACCTGAGAAATAAGAAAGGGATGAAGGCCTTCTTGGGATTGTATTATAGACCCCCTAATAGTCAGAGGGAAATCGAGAAACAAATTTGTAAGGAGATCTCAGTTATCTGGAAGAATAATAGGGTAGTTACAGTAGGGGATTTTAATTTTCCAAACATAGACTGGGACTGCCATAGTATTAAGATGGAGAGGAATTTGTTAAGTGTGTACAAGACAATTTTCTGATTCAGTATGTGGATGTACCTACTAGAGAAGGGGCAAAACTTGACCTACTCTTGGGAAATAAGGCAGGGCAGGTGACTGAGGGGTCAGTGGGGGAGCACTTTGGGGCCAGCGACCATAATTCTCTTAGATTTAAAATAATGATGGAAAAGGATAGATCAGATCTAAAAGTTGAAGTTCTAAATTTGGGAAAGGCCAATTTTGATGGTATGAGGCAAGAGCTTTGAAAAGCTGATTGGGGGCAGACATTCGCAGGTAAAGGGATGGCTGGAAAATGGGAAGCCTTCAGAAAAGAGATAACAAGAGTCCAGAGGAAGCATATTCTTGTTAGGGTGAAAGAAGAGGTTGCTAGGTACAGGGAATGCTGGATGACTGAAGAAATTGAAGGTTTGGTTAAGAAGAAGGAAGGAAGCATATGTCAGGTATAGACAGGATAGATCGAATGAATCCTTAGTAGAGTATAAAGGAAGTAGGAGTATACTTAAGAGAGAAAACAGGAGGGCAATAAAGGGATATGAGATAGCTTTGGCAAATAGAATTAAGAAGAATCCAAAGGGTTTTTACAAATACATTAAGAACAAAAGAGTAACTAGGGAGAGAAAATGGCCCCTCAAAGATCAGCAAGGTGCCTTTGTGAGGAGCAGCAGGAGATGGGAGGAGATACTAAACGAGTATTTTGCATCAGCATTTACTGTGGAGAAGGAATTGGAAGATATAGAATGTAGGGAAATAGATGGTAGCATCTTGAAAAATGTTCATATTACAGAAGAGGAAATGCTGGATGTCTTGAAATGCATAAAAGTGGATAAATCCCCAGGACCTGATCAAGTATACTCTAGAAGCTCAGTAAGTGATTGCTGGGCCTCTTGCTGAGATATTTGTATCATTGATAGTCACAGGTGAGGTGCTGAAAGACTGGAGGTTGGCTAATGTGGTGCCACTGTTTAAGAAGAGTGGTAAGGACAAGCCCAGGAACTATAGACCCAGTGAGCCTGACGTCAGTGGTGGACAAGTTGTTGGAGGGAATCCTGAGGGACATGTACATGTATTTGGAAAGGCAAGGACTGATTAGGGATAATCAACATGGTTTTATGCGTAGCAAGTCATGTCTCACAAACTTGACTGAGTTTTTTGAAGAAGTAACAAAGAGGATTGATGAGGGCAGAGCGGTAGATGTGATCTATATGGATTTCAGTAATGCATTCGACAAGGTTCCCCATGCGAGAGTGATTAGCAAGGTTAGATCTCATGGAATACAGGGAGAACTAGCCATTTGGATACAGAACTGGCTCAAAAGGTAGAAGACAGAGGGTGGTGGAGGAGAGTTGTTTTTCAAACTGGAGGCCTGTGAACAGTGGTGTGCCGCAAAGATCGGTGCTGAATCCACTACTTTTCATCATTTATACAAATGATTTGGATGTGAGCTTAAGAGGTGTTGTTAGTAAGTTTGCACATGACACCAAAATTGGAGGTGTAGTGGACAGTGAAGAAGGTTACCTCAGAGTACAACGGGATCTTGATCAGATGAGGCAGTGAGTTGAGGAGTGGCAGATGCAGTTTAATTTAGATAAATGCGAGGTGCTGCATTTTGGAAAAGCAAATCAGAGCAGGACTCATACACTTAATAGTAAGGTCCTGGGGAGGGTTGCTGAACAAAGAAACCATGGAGTGCAGGTTCATATCTCCTTGAAAGTGGAATCGCAGGTAGATAGGATAGTGAAGAAGGTGTTTGGTATGTTTTTGTTTATTGGTTAGAGTATTGAGTACAGGGGTTGGGAGGTCATGTTGCGGATGTACAGGACATTAGTTAGACCACTGTTGGAATATTGCATGCAATTCTGGTCTCCTTCCTATCAGAAAGATGTTGTGAAACTTGAAAGGATTCAGAAAAGATTTACAAGGATGTTGCCAGAGTTGTAGCATTTGAGCTTTAGGGAGAGGTGGATTGGTTGGGGCTGTTTTCCTTGGAGCATTGGAGGCTGAGGGGTGAGCTCAGTGGTTTACAAAATCATGAGGGACATGGATAGGATAGATAGATGAAGTCTTTTCCCTGGGGTTGGGGATTCTAGAACTAGAGGGCATAGGTTTAGGGTGAGAGGGGAAAGATATAAAAGAGACTTAAGGGGCAACCTTTTCATGCAGAGAGTGGTACGTGTATGGAATGAGCTGCCAGAGGAAGTGGTGGAGGCTGGTACAATTGCAACATTTAAAAGGCATTTGGATGAGTATATGAATAGGAAGGATTTGGAGTGATATGGGTTGAGTGCTGGCAGGTGGAACTGGATTGGATTGGGATACCCGTTCGGCATGTACAAGTTGGACCGAAGGATCTGTTTCAATGCTGTACATCTGTACGACTCTACTCTACGAAGTTGTCATGGTCTTGCTGCATATTGTTACAGACTACACTAATGTCTGTGGAGTCACACAGAATGCTGAACATTTGTAAACATCAGTGAACATCCCTATTCTGATATTCAAGGAAGGTTACTGATGAAGCATCTGAACTTAACTCATTACCCTGAAGACTCCAGAAGTAATGTTCTGGGACTGGGTTGACTGATCTCCAACAACCACCTTACTTTGTGCTAGGTACAACTCCAACCAATGGAGAGCTTTCTCCCTGATTTCCAGTGACTTCATTTTTCTTGTATTCCTTGATGTCAAACTAAGTCAATTGCTACCATTAAACTCCTCGAGTTTATTTCTTTGTCTACATTTGGACCAAGGTTATAATGAGGTCAGGAGCTGAGTGTCCCTGATGGAACCCAAACTGATGGTCAATGAGCAGTTTATTGCTGAGCAAATGCCACTTGATAACACTGTTGATGATCCCTTCGTCATTGCTGATCAAGTTTAGACTGAGGGATTGGTAATTTTTGGTTTGGATTTATTGTGCTTTTTGTACATAAGACAAGCTGGGGGAATTTTCACAATGCTGAAGAGATGCCAGTGTTGTAGGTATATTGGAATCGCTTTACTGAGGGCACAGTTAATTCTGGAGCACAATTCTCCAACCGTGCTCCATTTCTGGCAGAAGACGGCTGGAAATGGTTCAGTCTTGTCTTTTTTCTTAGATTAGATTAGATTAGATTACTTACAGTGTGGAAACAGGCCCTTCGGCCCAACAAGTCCACACCGACCCGCCGAAGCGTAACCCACCCATACCCCTACATTTACCCCTTACCTAACACTACGGGCAATTTAGCATGGCCAATTCACCTGACCTGCACATCTTTGGACTGTGGGAGGAAACCGGAGCACCCGGAGGAAACCCACGCAGACACGGGGAGAACGTGCAAACTCCACACAGTCAGTCGCCTGAGGCGGGAATTGAACCCGGGTCTCTGGCGCTGCGAGGCAGCAGTGCTAACCACTGTACCACCGTGCCGCCCACGGTGTGGGATCTCCAGTCATTAAGGATGGGAATATTTGTGGAGTCTCCTTCTCCAGTGAGTTGTTAAATTGTCCACCACCATTTACAAATGACTGTGGGAGAAAGGTTTATACCTTCAGTTGTAGGCTTGCTTGGCTCTGTATGTTGTACACAGCTTTCACTGTTTATCATGCAAGTATTCAACAATTTGATACCTAATTTTTAGGAAGGACTGTGCTGTTCCTTGTAATTCCCTTCTGCATTCTTCACTAAATCAGATTTAACCTTCCATCTTGGTGGAAATGGAAGATATGTCATGCCACAGGATTACACTAGGTTACTGTGGATGACTAATCTCATGGATGCCATGTTTTGAGTTTCTAGACCTATTGAAAACTCATCCCACTTAATACTGTGGCACCTAACATAATGGGAGGGTATCTTTCATATTAGACTTCATCTATACAATGACTGTGCAGTGGTCACTCCTACTAAAGCTGTCATGAACAGATGCATCTGCAACAGCCACATTAATCAAGTAGAATTCAAGTAAGTTTATCCTTCTTGTTAGTTCCCTTATCCCCCACTGGTGACATAGTCTAGTAACTATGTTCTCTCAGGACTCAGTCAGCTTGGTCAGCAGTGGCTGCACCAAGCTATTCTTGATTATGAAACTGAAGTCCTCCACCCAGAGTATATTCTGTGTCATTGCCATCTTCAGTACTTCCTGGCATTGGTATTCAACATGGAGGATCACTGATTCATCTCTTGAATGGATGCTGTAATCAGTAGGTGATTTCCTTGCCCATGTGTGACCTGATATCTTGAGAATTCATGGTAACTAAAGTCAAAGCTGAGAACACCTAGCCCAACTACCTCGGATGAGTCTGTCAGCTGGTGGGACAGCATATACAGTCTGCAAGATGCGATTTGATGAGTTTGAATATGGCAGACTGTTGCTCAGCAGTTCTCTCAATTTCAGTTTAGGCTCCCAGTGAGAAGAGTTTTGCAGGCTCAAGGAGTTTGCTGTTGCTATTTCTAGGGTTCTGCCAGATGGTCCAGGCAACTGCATTTTTTTTTCAACGTTATAATGATTTGTTGCAAATTAGTGGCTTGCATGGCTACATTTAATGTTTTGGGTCTGGAGTTATATGTAGGACCAACCAGATAAGGATGGCAGATTTACATCCCTAAAGGACATCAGATTTTTTTAAAATGAAAATTGATAATGGTTTTGTGGTCACTCGTAGATTTGCTTTTAATTCCAAATTTATTGTTGAATTTAAATTCAACCATTTGAACATGTCTCCTGGGTAGAAGCTAAATCCTCTGGATTACTAATCCTGCAATAATACTGCTGTCACCAATACCCCATTGGACACTAGTTAATTGCGTACAAAAGATCTCATGGTATTATTCAAAAGAATTTGGGAGGTGTCCCAGTGACCTGCCCAAAGTTCCTTCATCAGCCAAAGCCACCAAGAAGATATTAATGTGACATTTATTTACCTAATTTGCCCTTCGTACAATTACTTGCAAATTAGTTCCTGTGTTTCTAAACTAGGTTTGAAGGGTGGAAACTGTTAATATCTTATCTGTTACATAAATTGGGTATTCTACTACTTGGTATTATACCCGAATTAGAACACAAATCATGTCTGTCCAATTTAGTCATTCTTAGTGCTCACACGCAAAAGGATTCTCTTTAACAAATGTGGACTTAATTATTTACAAGAGATCCTGGGGAGTGCTGATGAACACAGAGACCTTGGGAGTACAGATTCATAATTCCTTGAAGGTGGAGTTGCAAATAGATAGGATAGTGAAGAAGGCATTTGGTATGCTTTTCTTTATTCGTCAGTGCATTGAAAATAGGAGTTGGGAAGTCATGGTGTGGCGGAACAGGACATTGGCTCGGCCACTTCTGGAAGGCTGTGTGCAATTCTGGTCTCCCTGCATAGGAAATATGTTGTGAAACTTGAGAGGGTTCAGAAAAGATTTACAAGGATGTTGCCAAGGTTGGAGGGTTTAAGCTATAGGGAGAGGCTGAGTAGGCTTGGGCTGTTTTCCCTGGAGTGTTGGAGGCTGAGAGGTGATCTGATAGAAATTTATAAAATCATGAGGGGCATGGATAGGGTAAATAGACAAGGGTCTTTTCCCCAGGATGGGAGAGTCCAGAACTAGAGATCATAGGCCTAATCTGAGAGGGGAAAGATTTAAACCCCTTTTAAGACTGAGGACAGAACATTTTCATGCAGAGGGTGATGTATGTATGGAATGAGCTACTGGGGACGTGGTAGTGGATGGTACTATTACAATATTTAAATGGCATCTGGATGGGTACATGAAGAGGAAGGGTTTAGAGGGATATGGGCCAAATGTTGGCAAATGGGACCAGATTTATTTAGGATAAGCAGATAAGTGCATTGTTGTTTGAAGTGTGACCCAAAGAAAGCCTGCAGTAGTGAGTAAAGTGGGTTCTTTCTTGATTATATGTTTTTGGAGATATGTCTCTTAATTAAACTTAAAATATAAGCCATAACTATTAATTTAAATTGGGGCAGTGTTTGTAGAGGAATAAGATGGTGTTATTTTCTGGGTTTGTAGACTGTGAAGAAGCAAAAATGGCCTTTAGTCGAGTGAAATGTGCTTCTTGTCAGATGTGGGAGTTTAAAGGGGGTTAAAGGATTACTGCGGATTATATCTGCCATAAATGCTGTTGGCTGCGAATATTATCAGATCGAATGGATCGGTTGGAGAGACAGTTAGAAGCAATGAGGAATTTGCAACAACAACAGTATGTGATGGTTGGCAGTTATAGGAATGGGGGAAAGTCTCAGATACAGTCACATAAATGGGTTAACTCCAGGAAAGGTAGGCAGCTAGTGCAGGAGTCTTTTGTGGATATACCCATTTTAAACAAGTCTGCTGTTTTGGAAAATGTAGGCGGGGATGGATTCTCAGGGGAACGCAGCACGAACAGCCAAGTTTCAGTTATTGAGACGGGCTCTAATGCACAGAAGGGTTCCAAGAGATGTGTTAGGGGATTCTCTAGTCTGAGGTATAGACAGACGTTTCTGTGGCCAGCAGCGAAAAATCAGAATGGTGTGTTGCTTCCCTGGTGCCAGGATCAAAGATGTCTCAGAGAGGGTGCAGGATGTTCTCACGGAGGAGAGGGGCCAGCAAGACATCATTGTCCACATTGGGACCAACGACATAGGAAGGGAAAAGGTTAAGAGTCTGAAGGGAGATTACAGAGAGTTGGGCAGGAATTTAAAAAGGAGGTCCTCGAGAGTAGTAATATCTGGATTACTCCCGGTGCTACGAGCTAGTGAGGGCAGGAATAGGAGGATACAGCAGATGATTGCATGGCTGAGGAGCTGGTGTATGGAAGAAGGATTCACATTTTTGGATCATTGGAATCTCTTGGGGTAGAAGTGACCTGTACAAGAAGGACTTACTGCACCTAAATTGGAAGGGGACTAATATACTGGCAGGGAGATTCGGAGGAGCTGCTTGGGAGGATTTAAACTACTAAGGTGGGGGGGCATGGGACCCAGGGACTGAGGAAAGAGGTCAATCTGAGACTGATACAGTTGAGAACAGAAGCGAGTCAAACAGTCAAAGCAGGCAGGGACAAGGTAGGACTAATAAATTAAACTGCATTTATTTCTATGCAAGGGGCCTAACAGGGAAGGCAGTGAACTCAGGGTATGGTTAGGAACATGGGACTGGGATATCATAGCAATTACAGAAACATGACTCAGGGATGGGCAGGACGGGCAGTTTAATGTTCCAGGATACAAATGCTACAGAAAGGATAGAAAGGGAGGCAAGAGAGGAGGGGGAGTGGCATTTTTGATAAGGGATAGCATTACAGCTGTGCTGAGGGAGGATAATCCTGGAAATACATCTGGAGAGGTTATTTGGGTGGAACTGAGAAATAAGAAAGGGATGATCACCTTATTGGGATTGTATTATAGACCTCATAATAGTCAGTCTGTAAGAATCTGTAAGAATCACCCTATCTGTAAGAATAATAGGGTGATTACGGTAGGGATTTTAACTTTCCAAACATAGAATGGGACTGCCATAGTATTAAGATGGAGAGGAATTTGTTAAGTGTGCCCAAGAAAATTTTCTGATTCAGTATGTAGATGTATCTACAAGAGAAGGTGCAAAACTCGACTTACTCTTGGGAAATAAGGCAGGGCAGGTGACTGAGGTGTCAGTGGGAGAGCATTTTGGGGCCATCGACCATAATTTTCTTAGATTTAAAATAATGATGGAAAAGGATAGACCAGATTTAAAAGTTGAAGTTCTAAATTGGAGAAAGGCCAATTTTGATGGTATTAGGCAAGAACTTTCGAAAGCTGATTGGGGGCAAATGTTCCAAAAGCTGGAAAATGGGAAGCCTTCAGAAATGAGATAATGAGAATCCAGAGAAAGTTTATTCCTGTTAGGGTGAAAGGAAAGGCTGGTAGGTATAGGGAATGCTGGGTGACGAAAGACATTGAGGGTTTGGTTAAGAAAAAGAAGGAAGCATATGTAAGGTATAGACAGGATAGATCAAGTGAATCCTTAGAAGAGTATAAAGGCAGTAGGAATATACTTAAGAGGGAAATCAGTAGGGCAAAAGGGGGACATGAGATAGCTTTGGCAAATAGAATTAAGGAGAATCCAAAGGGTTTTTACAAATACGTTAAGGACAAAAAGGTAACTAGGAGAGAATAGGGCCCCTCAAAGATCAGCAAGGTGGCCTTTGTGTGAAGTCGCAGAAAATGGGGGAGATACTAAACGAATATTTTGCATCAGTATTTATCAGTGGAAAAGGATATGGAAGATATAGACTGTAGGGAAATAGATGGTGACACTTTGCAAAATGTCCAAACTATAGAGGAGGAAGTGCTGGATGTCTTGAAACGCATAAAGGTGGATAAATTCCCAGGACCTGATCAGGAGTACCCAAGAACTCTAGGGAAGTGATTGCTGGGCCTCTTGCTGAGATATTTGTATCATCAATAGTCACAGGTGAGGTGCCGGAAGACTGGAGGTTGGCTAAAGTTGTACCACTGTTTAAGAAGGGTGGGAAGTACAAGCCAGGGAACTAGAGACCGGTGAGCCTGACGTTGGTGGTGGGCAAGTTGTTGGAGAGAATCCTGAGGGACAGGATGTACATGTATTTGGAAAGGCAAAGACTGATTAGGGATAATCAACATGGCGTTGTGCTTGGGAAATCATGTCTCACAAACTTTATTGAGTTTTTTGAAGTAACATAGAGGATTGATGAGGGCAGAGCGGTACACAACACAGGCGTTCGACAAGGTCCCCTATGGGAGATTGATTAGCAATGTTAGATCTCACAAATACAGGGAGAACTAGCCATTTGGATACAGAACCGGCTCAAAGGTAGAAGACAGAGGGTGGTGGTGGAGGGTTGTTTTTCAGACTGGAGGCCTGTGACCAGTGGAGTGCCACAAGGATCGGTGCTGGGTCCTCTACTTTTTGTCATATACATAAATGATTTGGATGTGAGCATAAGAGGTACAGTTAGTAAGTTTGCAGATGATACTAAAATTGGAGGTGTAGTGGACAGCGAAGAGGGTTACCTCAGATTACAACAGGATGTTGACCAGATGGGCCAATGGGCTAAGTGGCAGATGGAGTTAAATTCAGATAAATGCGAGGTGCTGCATTTTGGGAAAGCAAATCTTAGCAGGATTTATATACTTAATGGTAAGGTCCTAGGGAGTGTTGCTGAACAAAGAGACCTTAGAGTGCAGGTTCACAGCTCCTTGAAAGTTGAGACACAGGTAGATAGGATAGTGAAGAAGGCATTTGGTATGCTTTCAATTATTGGTCAGAGTACAGGAGTTGGAAAATCATGTTGTACAGGACATTGGTTAGGCCAATGTTGGAATATTGCGTGCAATTCCAGTCTCCTTCCTATTGGAAAGATGTTGTGAAACTTGAAAGGGTTCAGAAAAGATTTGCAAGGGTTGGAGGATTTGAGTTAGAGGGAAAGGCTGAACAGACTGGGGCTATTCTCCCTGCAGCGTCGGAGGCTGAGGGGTGACGTTATAGAGGTTTACAAAATTATGAAAGACTTGGATAGGGTAAATAGACAAAGTCTTTACCCTGGGGTTGGGGAGTCCAGAACTAGAGGGCATAGGTTTAGGGTGAGAGGGGATAGATATAAAAGAGATCTAAGAGGCAACTTTTTCACGCAGAGGGTGGTACATGTGTGGAATGAGTTGCCAGAGGAAGTGGTGGAGGCTGGTACAATTGCAACATTTAAGAGGCATTTGGATGGGTATATGAATAGGAAGGCTTTGGAGGGACATGCGCCGGGTGCTGGTAGGTGGGACTAGATTGGGTTGGGATATCTGGTCGGCATGGACAGGTTGGACCATAGAGTCTGTTTCCATGCTGTACATCTCTATAACTCTATGACTCTATATCTGGTTGGCATGGACAAGTTGGACCGAATGGTCCATTTCCATGCTGTACATTGTGATGGGCCAGGACAGATCCACTCAAAACATTTCAAGAAGGCAGCGCAAACCCTAAACTTTCTAGTTGTTTTAAGCAGGTGGCGAGTGGATATTCCAGGAGAGATGCAGCTGATTCAACTACTCAGTTTTAAACAAAACAGAACTTATTTAGCGACTACGGAATGAAATACGAACAAAAGGGAACCAAATTTAGAATAACTTAACCTATGTGAAAACCCAATCAACTCTATCGCAACTTAATGATGCTGTCCAAAATACTTGCAACACCCCTATATATATCCCCTTGGCAAAAAAGGTAAAATCAAACAAGTTCTTACAGGAAAGATATCAGAGAGAGAGAGAGACAGAGAGACATGATCAGCAGGGAGCTGTTTCTTTGATCAGTAGCCTTGAACAGAATGCCTGCTCGAAACAAATAGAGAAAAAACCCTGAACTGGGAGAATTGGCCACTCCCCTTTCATTATACAAGTGTTTAAAAAAACTTAAAAGTCTTCTCAAGTAGATAATTCCAGACATATTGAAACCTCTGCTTTTATGACCCCTTTTGAAGAAAAACCAAGGACAACATAACCTTATTAAAGGAGCAGCACCATCACAACATCTCTATGGAACTACATGGATTCAGAAAATGTATTTTGCAAGTGAAATGAATTTTATGTCCACTGTCTTTCCTGATATAATGATTACTCTAAATACTTTGCCAGAAGTGGGAGATGTAGGCACAGATACAATTACATTTGGACAGGTACATGAATAAGAAAGGTTTCAAGGGATACGGGCCAAATACAGGCAAATGGGACTAGTTTACTTTGGGAAACCTGGTTGGCTTGGATGAGATAGTCTGAAGGGTTTGCTTCTGTGTTGTGTGCCTCTATGATTTCTACAGTTACAACAGTGGGTTTTATTTTAGAAAATTCTTCACTGTTTATAAATCTAGTTTTCTTCAATTGTTGTATTTGGACAGGTGAGCTTTAGCTTTAACTAGTCATAAGTTCCGTTAACTCATATAGAGTTCCTTCCTGCTAAGATTTCATTGGAAATTTGTAAATTGCCCAGGGATGAAATAGGAAACCCAATCAATTTATTTCAGTCATGATTTTTATCATGAGCATGATGGATATCCAAGTATTTGGAAAAAGAGAAACTATCCCCTTAAATTGAGCTTAGATTTTAAAAACTTATTTATTAAAAATTAAATGGAATTGCAAGTAGGAGCAATAACACAAGTTATTTTTACGTTGTATGCTTGTCCTGAACACCTCTCATTACAAGCTTCAGACAGAATTCCCAGTTGATAAAGATAGTTTGGCAAATGGATTCAGAGAGTAAAACAGAACAATGTCGATTTATATCAGTGCCTACATAAAATGGTTATATTTAAACTGGATGGATTGGTTCTTCCCAAGCACATTCAGCACAAATGACTAAAATGCAAAGCGAGTGCATTAAAATAGGCCAAGATTTCTGAAACTGAAGCTGGTTTTTAATCGATCACGAAATGACCTGGCAATTATGTCCCACAAAGAGAAGGTGAGGACTGCAGATGCTGGAGATCAGAGTCAAAAAGCGTGGTGCAGGAAATGCACAGCCGATCAGGCAGCATCCAAGGAGCCGGAGAGTTGATGTTTTAAGCATAAACTCTTCATCTACACTCCATATCCCGCAAAGAATGACATAATCAAATACTATAATAATGATGAAGTTCCAGTCTTGTTGGAACTCCTGAATATGGCATAACCAAGACTGGATATTACACCAATGTTATGTATCTCTAAGTGGTTAGCTCTTCAAAATGCCTTTGCAATTCTAACTGTATTTATCTCAAGATTACATTTTTAAAAACCAAGGGAAAGGATCAAGCCTTACATATGTGATGATGATGCTACCCCTTTAACAAGGTTATTTTGCCCTTGGAAATTTTCCATGAGGAGTCATAAATGCAGAGGTGCCGATATGTCTGAATTGGCTACTTTAATAATGGCTAACAGATACTGCCTTAGTCAATAAGCATAGGAGGCCTATAGAGGTTTTTTTTTTAAAAAAAGCTACACAATGAAAGGGGCGTGGCCAGTTCTCCCAGATCAGGTTTTGTTTTCTAGTTTTGTCTCGTTTGAAGCTGCTGGTCAAAGAAAGCTACTGGGGAAAAAAAGTTCGCTGATTCAGCAGAGGTTTTCTGGCAGACTCTCTCTGACATCTTTCCTGTAAAAACCAGTGTTTGAATTTACCTTTTTTGCCAAGGGGTGCATTTATGGGGATGTTGCAGGAAATTGGAACAGCATCATTAAATTGGGATAAAGTCAGTTGGGTTTTCCAGTAGCTGTTATTCGAAATTCTATTTTCCTTTGCTTCTGTTTTATTCAGTAGTCAGTAAGCAAATTCTGTTTGTTTAAAACTGAGTGGTTTGACGAGCTACATCACTTCTGGAATATCCACCTTATACCTGTTTAAAACAACTAGAAACGTTAGGGTCTGGGCTACCTTTATGAAATGTTTTGAGGGGATTTGGTCTGGTCCATAACAAGTCGAACACCTTGAACAATAGAAAGTTGGCCATAAAGAAGAAGATACTTTCAAAAGGTTTTAAAAAATGAAGACTCAGTATCAGTGAAATATCGAATATGGGCTAAATGAACTCAGTCCATAATTTATGTTCTTAAATTCTGAACGATTTTCAGCAGCAAGTTGAAACTACAATGCGTCATTAATGTCCCTATTACAAAGTGAACTTAGAAACATCTAATCGTAATTAAGAACAATCCATTTTCTAAAATGGTGTGTACATTCAACGGCCCAAAACACATTTCTAGCTCCTTAGACCAAATCAATATTGACTATCACATTATATGTATTCAATGAATTGAAAATCCAGTAAATGTACAAGCTTTAAAAAAAAGACAAAAACATTGAGAATTATGATGCAGCATTCCACTTTCCCTGATTTTTCAGGTTATTACAGGAATAAATTATGCAGAAAGGGAAGAAATGAATTTGAATAAATCAAAACCAATACTCAAACCATAAGAACTAATGCTACCTTTGTGTTATTTTGAAAGATTTAGAATATGCAGTATTCCTTCCAGTCTTTCTTCAGTGCTTGATAAATCATGGAAAATCAAATTATTTGTCAAGGACATTTGTGGACATTACTATGAGTAATTAAAAAATACCAGTCTAAGAAACTCAAATCTTTGAAATTTAAGGGACTGCAAATGTCATTTATGACTATATACAAATCTCAGCAGACAAGAGTAGATGATCAATAGGATGTGATATACATCTCATTAGTACAATATTAATTCTCTATCAATTTCCTAACATTATGTTGAATGACAGGACTATGCTCTGTACATAACTGTTCAAAATTTCTACCTTATTCAGCCTGTCATTCTGTTTCAGGTCGTTAAAATGAATCTACTAAAAATTTTGAGCTCAAATTTTCAAGGTCCTCAAACAATTGTTACAGCAATTTTATTTTCCATGCTTTACTTTCGATTTTTACATGTTTTTATCCTAAACAAGTTATTTTAATGGCTTGTAAATTCAGTTGGGAGATTGTTTCAGTTGCATTCCAGTTCATTCAAGAATAATCCATGTTGCTTAAAGATGAGGAAGGTATGAAGGAGGAAGGTTCAAAAATGTTAAACTTCTTGCAGATTAGAAAATTGAAGGGCTGAAATATTAGATTGTACGTGGGATAGGATGTTGGCTTGTACATTTTAATTCAGCACATACTTATTCATTGATTTTGATCATTTATACTTCAGAAGATTCATGATTTTCACTTTACTGTAAAAAGTTAAGTTTCATGTTTTTCAAACTTTAAAGATCTACGTGTTCCCTGTGCTATGTGGTCCTCTACTTTGTTACTGTTCCTGCTCACACATTTTCTAGAAATTTCATCAATGGTTTATCACCCACATTAGTGTGTGTTTTTATATCTTAAAATGAATTCCACGCAGTTGATTTAGCCTGCTAAAACCACTGTTAAGAAATGACAATGGCTTCAAGATGGGATTAGTGGACTCCTGTTTTCTGCAATGATGGCAGGAAATATTCTGACTATTCCCACAACAGCCTGGAGCAAATAATACGAAAGCACAATTCTGCAGATGTTGGAAACAGTGCACCACCTTTCTTCAGGGAATAATTTTTGGTTTCAATGGCACTTTTTCATTACCATTAACTCATTTATTACCTTATATACTTGAGTTATTAATAGTCAAAATTTTTTGACTACTTTTTAACTTTAAATTTATGGGGTCGACTGTTACATGAATACTACTTCTGAGTGGCTGAAATTCATGCCTGTCAAAATTTATACCGAATCATTAGCAGAAAACTAATTGATCTCTAAATGAATACTGAAGAAAAAAATCACAACAAATTACAGTAATGCAGAAAACCCAGAGTGCTGCGCAATGGCTGGCAGACTGGAAGATCTGGAGCGGAGCAGGACAACTGCCACACTGACTCATAAATATTGATCTGTTATCTGTGAAGAACCACAGTAGACTGTTACACGAGATATATGGAAAATTCTAGATTTTTTGGCCAAAAATAGGTGGTTGAATTTTAACATGAGATTGATTATTATTTGAGTATATACTGTAAATGATACAATTACACAGTTACACTGCCTTCTCTATTTGTGTTCACATGTTGGGTTTTTGGACAACTTTAGATGAGAATTAGAAGAATTCAGCAATATCCTCAATAATTATCACCCCTTCACTAAATTTAAAGCTTCAATGCACAAGGAAAACATTGATTTCCTAAACACTCCAGTATTTAAACTGACATAAAGTCAACAGTCATAACAACCAAAGTATTAAAAAAAAACGAGACAAATTATTCCACACAAAAAGCCATCATCCTAAACAAACCTTGCACAAACTGTTAAGGTCATAATGAATATACTTCTATCGTACTGGCCCAAAGTTGGAAGTTTTTAACTAGGCAGTTAGTACACCTTTTACTGTATCTCATCTCTCAGTCTCAGTTTTAAACGGAACTGTCAATGGTACTTACAATAGCATTCAGTGCATTTTCTCCTGACATAGTTCCTGGATACATGTAACTTTAAACAAGAGATTGCAGATTCATTAGTGAGTCATTCATCATCTCAGTGATTTCAAGTTTTCTTGGCTCCCAGTTAGCTGAATGTCACTTTTATTGACAGGTTTAAAAACATTCTTGCTTCTTAGCAGTTCCCCTCTGTCTTCACCAACCACAACAGCCTCCTTCCGTTTTCCCTCACTTTGCAACCACCTTCTCTCTCGACAAATACCTCTTGCAGCTTCCTCACAACCCTCCCAAGCCCCCTGCAGCATTTCTAACATCTCCCATTCTCCTTGCTGTCCATCTGTCTTCCCTTCAGGTCCCTCCCTCTCTTTTCACTAAGACCACAAGAACTTCATGAAGGCTGGTATCCATCACCAAATCAACCTTTATTTACACGTGCATAGTACTTGACACTGACTCTGCTAGCACAAAGCCGGCTCCTAGTGAACCCCTGACACTCCTGTTTATATCTGTTAGCCAGGACTCCTGATTGGACCATGTTACAAGCCCCAGTCAGGGAACTCATACTCCATGAGGTCCACCGGCTAACCTCATTAAAATCACTGCAACCCCCCTCCTCTAAGACCTGGGACGTAAGCCCTTTCTTTTTCCTGTAGCTTCTTTGCAGTGTTTTCGCACCAGGTCTGACTCGGCTTTGGATACTGGTGGCGTGTACCCGACTACGGCCCGCCTCTTCCATCTGGAACATCTCGGCTGAAATTCACCTTCTTCTTCAGGCAGTAACGGCATTGAATCTGTGACGTCTGATGTGTCTGTCTCCGACTCAGATGTTCCTTTGAGGCCATGCGGAGGGAGAGAACACATGGATTCTGACAGCCTTGCCGGATGTTCTGAGGGGCTGGGTATGTTTTGCTCTTGCCCTGTTTACAAGTTGTCAGCTTTCATGTGGTCCACGTGCTTGTTCAGGACCGCCTTTCCTCTATGAACTTTGTACCTCATGGGACCCGACCTTGCATCGACCATGTCTTTTACTCATGCAGGGCCATTCAACACTAAACTTCAACCTGTAGTAAACTGCCTCTCTCGCTAAGAGGAGTATTGTGTCCAGTACTGATGTTCCGGATGTCATTTCACCCTCCCCACCCCAGGTCTGGGAAGATCAGGTTTAACTTGGTGTGGAGTCATCTGCCCATCAGCAAGTTTGCTGAAGCTATCTTTGGAGTTGCATGAGGGATGGTTGTGTAATCAATCAGAAACCGGGACAATTTGGTATCAAGTGAAGCTGTCGGCTATTTCTTCATGCTCCATAGTGTGGAAGCAAGCCCTTTGGCCCATCGAATCCAGTGACCCTCCAAAAGTGCATCCCACCCAGACCCATTTCCCTACCCTATCCCTGCAATCCTGCATTTCTCATGGCTAATTTGCTGAGCCTGCACATCCCTGGACAATATGGGCACTTTAGCATGGCCAATCCACCCAACCTGCACATCTTGGGACTGTCAGAGGAAACTGGAGCACCCGGAGGAAACCCACGCAGACACAGGGAGAATGTCTGTGTGGAGTTGCACAGTCACTAGAGGGTGGAATCAGACACAGCACTGCGCAGGTCTTCTTTAAGCCTCCCTTTAAAGTTTGGACCTTGCTTTCCACCTGACCACTAGATGATGGATCGTTTTGAACTGTCCTCATGTGCCAAATAACATTCGACTCGAGTTCCCCGAGTTCCCTCTGTGAATTATGGCTCACTGTCTGTGACCAATCTTCGGGAGTCCACATATTGCAAAAGATGCTTGCAACTTTTCAATCGTGTTTGACGAATAAACTTTATGCACGTCCAACCACTTTGAATGGGCGTCAACAATGATTAAAAACATACAGCCCATGAAAGGACCAGCATTGCTGATGTGTAACCGAGTTCAGGGTAATTTTTGTCCTTGTTGGCACTCTGTGCACTGCCCCACCAATACGGCTATGTCAGCATCCAATCCTGGCCACCAGACATAACTTCTCACCAACATCTTCAGTTTAGATACCTCTTGAAGATCTTAGTGAAATTCAGCCAGTACCTGGTGGCAACCCTTACTCAGGATCTTTTTGTATGCACAGTCTGATATTGTCAGTGGTGACTGGAAGGGCGTGCAGAAAGTTTCAAATCTGAACATACTTTTCCAGTGGCAGCACCACTGGAAGTGTATCCGCCAGTGGGAGGCAGTTCAAGGCACCACATTTGTCACTTGGCCTCCTGGAAGGTGTCGAAGAGTGTGGTGCTGGAAAAGCACAGCTTGTCAGCCAGCATCCGAGGAACTGGAGAGTAGACGTTTCGGGCATAAGCACTTCATTAGGAATGAGGCTCATGATGAAGGGCTTATGCCCAAAACGTCGACTCTCCTGCTCCTCGGATGCTGCCTGAATGGCTGTGCTTTTCCAGCACCACACTCTTCGACTCTGATCTCCAGAATCTGCAGTCCTCACTTTCTCCTCCTGGAAGGTGTTCCAACTCATAATTGTATACACTCAGAATAAGAGCCCACTGTGAATTCAACCTGAAACTATGGGCTTTAGTCTGTTATTACGATAGATTTACATCTGTAAAGGTACTGGTGGAACTTTCTCACACCAAACATGTCAGCCAAACCTTCCTTCTTTGTCTGAGTGTATCTTCTCTGACATTAGTCAAAGTCTGGGAAGCATATGCTATCGAGAATTCCACTCGTCTGGGCCACCAGTGAGCTAACAAAATTCTGACAAAATACAGGCAGGTATCACATGTCACCAATACATCTTGCGTGAGATTGTAGTGTGCCAACAGCCTAGACAATGATAGCTGCTTTTTCACTTCCTTAAAGGCTACATCTTGGCTCCGAGACCATTTTCAAGGCAGTTCCTATTTCAAGAGCAGATGTAAGGGTACCAGGATGGAGGCTAGGTTCAGTAGGAACGTTCTGCAATAATTCACCAATCCAAGCAAAGACCAAAGCTTTGGTACTGACATGGAAGCTAGTGCACCTTTTATCACCCCCACTTTACTTTCCATCTGGTGTAACCCACTCTTGTCAGCTCTGTAGCCCAGGTAAGTCACTCGGGGTGCCTGGAACACACAAGATGTACACCCGCTTCAAGAAATGTTTCAGCGCTATATCCAAGTTCTCTAAATACTCCTTATTGGTCTTCCCAGTTATTAGCACATTATCCAGATAAATGGTGACCTGGGATAGACCTTGTAAAATGTTCTCCATCTTCCCCTGGAAAATGACACAGCCTGATGACACCCCAAAAGGTAGTCTCATGTATTGGTACAAACCCTTATGGGTATTAATTGCAGCATACTTGTGGGAAATCTCATCTAATCGCAATTGCAGGTATGCATGGTTCATGTCCAGTTTCGTGAAGGACAGCCTTCACCCCGCCAGTCTTGTGTATAAGTCTTCTGTGTGAGGGACTGAGTTTTTAACCAGCTGCAATAAGTGGTTTACTATTTGTTTGAAATCACCAGAAATGTGAATTGACCCATCGGGTTTCGCAATCGGTACAACCAGGGCTGCCCATTTCACCAATGGTACTGGTTTGATGATTTCTTCACTTTCCAGCCTCCTAATTTCTGCCTCCACTTTTGCACCTTATGCAAATGGCACTGGCCCCTTTGATAGTCCCTCAACCTTCCTGTAGACTTTCCAGGTATTTAATTCGGACTTCACTCAGGCAGCCATTTTTTACTTGAAAAATGTTGAGCCATTTAAGTTGAATCTTTCTCAAACAATTTCACCCCATCAAGCTTCGGCCTGAGCCTTTTACTACAATCAGTGGTAACTGAACCAGCTGCTTCTCATAAGTGCCAGAACCAAAGTTGTAATATAATCTCTAGGTGCTCCCCCATATAGATTCTCAACCTGGTCGAGGTCTTACATAAACTAAAGGTTGGAGTCCAGAGTGAATTTTGATAAAGTCTTGTTCAGCAATTACTGATTTGCCATGCCAGTATTGACCAGAACTGGGTGACCATTCAACCACATTTTTATTTTGATGGGTTCCGATTTGGATGTTGCTAAGCAATTTATCTGTCCCAAACCAGCTGTAGGTAAGCTTTTCAGGGTGTTCACTCTGTTGTATACTGACCTATGAGTTCTCTTACTCAATTTAGGCAGTGCGATGCTTTTGGTGTCTTGAGTCCGCATACCAGCAGCAACTGCAATAGACTGCCAGTCTGGATCCTTGAGAAAATTTTAACCATTTGGCTGAGGATTGGCTCTTTTCAGGATATGTCCTGAGCCATGTACTCCCCAAACTCAGTTGGCCTGGCGAGTGTGTCATTCCCATCAGAATACCCTGCAACTCATTAGCTCCACTTGCTGCATTTTCTAATGACAAAGCCAGTTGTATTGACTTTTTGAAGCCTGTTAGGCTTCAGCTAGTAGATGTTTTTGCATGGTCACATCATTAACCTCACATAGCAAATGGTCTATCAGCATCTCACTTGCCGTTAAACCAAAAACACATGCACCTACCATTCGTCTTAACTTCGTCAAACATCCTAACATGGATTCCCCTGGTTTCTGAACTGTCCCATAAAACCAATCGTGTCTCAGAATTAGAGGTGGCTTGGGATCATGATATTCCTTAGCTAAATCTGTCAACTGTTGAAAGGTTTTGGTATACAATGCCTCAGGGAAACTTAGGCTTCTAACAATCTAAAAGGTTGCGGGTCCACAAGCTGTCAGAAGAATTATTCATTGTTCTTCGTCTGCCCCAATGTTATCTGCCTGGAAAAGATAATGCATTCTTTCCATATACTGGAACCAATCTTTGATGGCAGGATCGAACAAGTCAAGCTTCCCAAATAGCAGCATGATGCCAGAAATACTTACCCCAATTAAAAGACTCACTTTGGGGGCGAATCTCTTTCGGGGCATGTTTTTCTCTCAATACCACTGAAATAACTCCACGAAGGTCAGTATCTCATCACCAAGACACCCTTTACTTACATATGCATAGTGCATGACACTGACCCAGCAAGCTCACAGCCAGCTCCTAGAATGAACTGAATCTCTGACACTCCTGTTTATATCTGTCAGCCAGGACTCCCTGATTGGACTATGTTAACAGTCCCAATCAGGGATTTCATATTCCATAAGGTCCACTTGGCTGACCTCGTTACAGTCATTACAGCAGGAACAGAGTGAGGCCATTTGGCCCTTTGAGTATGCTCTGCCATTCAATGAGATCACGGCTGATCTGATAATCCTCAACTTTATTTTCTTGCCTTGTCCCCATAATCCTTGATTCCATTACTGATTAAAATTCTGTCTCTCTCAACCTTGAATATACTTTATGACCCAGTCTTACAGCTATCTGCAGGGAAAGAATTCCACAGATGCACTATCTTCTGAAAGTAGACATTTCTCCCAAATTCTGTTTTAAATGGGTGGCACCTTACTCTGTGATAATGCCCTACAGTCTTAGATTTTTCCACAAGGGAAAACAACTTCTCCACATCTGTCAAGCCCCCTAAGAATCTCAAAAGGTTCCCTTATACTGCTGATAGTTTGTCCCTCTCCTCCACTGTGAAAGCAGATCCAACATATCTGACATTAATACTTCAAGTCTTGCCTGAATCTGTCTTTACATTCCAGATGTGGTGATTATTGTTCATAATTTCCCTTATTTATTTTAACTTTAGTTTTATTTTAATCTCAGATATTTAAAAACTTCTTTGCTGGACCGGTAAATGTACAATGATATCATTAAAGATTAATTAAATACAAAGACGCTATGGACGTGAATCATAGAGTCATAGAGATGTACAGCATGGAAACAGACCCTTTGGTCCAACCCGTCCACGCCGACCAGATATCCCAACCCAATCTAGTCCCACCTACCAGCACCCGGCCCCTATCCCTCCAAACCTTTCCTATTCATATACCCATCCAAATACCTCTTAAATATTGCAATAGTACCAGCCTCCACCACTTCCTCAGGCAGCTCAGTCCATACACATACCACCCTCTGTGCGAAAACGTTGCCCCTTAGATCTCTTTTATATTTTTCCCCTCTCACCCTAAACCTATGCCCTCTAGTTCTGGACTCCACAGCCTCAGGGAAAAGACTTTGTCTATTTACCTTATCAATGCCCCTCATAATTTTGTAAACCTCTTTAAGGTCATCCCTGGAGACTCCAGGGAAAACAGCTCCAGCCTATTCAGCCTCTCCCTGTAGCTCAGAACCTTCAATCTTGGCAACATTCTTGTAAATCTTTTCTGAACCCCTTCAAGTTTCACAACATCTTTCCAATAGGATGGAGACCAGAATTGCATGCAATATTCCAACAGTGGCCTAACGCATGTCCTGGGTAAAAACAATGACTGCAGATGCTGGAAACCAGATTCTTGATCAATGGTGCTGGAAGAGCACAGCAATTCAGGCAGCATCGAGGAGCTTCAGCAAAATCGACGTTTCGGGCAAAAGCCCTTCATCAGGAA
>NC_057738.1:12485866-12508633 GCF_004010195.1 Chiloscyllium plagiosum | reverse complement strand
CTAGCTTTTTATACTCCCTTAGCAGAACCTCTGCCCTAGTTTTATCTATGTTGTTAGTACCTACATGGATCATGACCACTGGATCTTTACCGTCCCACTCCAAGTTCCTCTGCAGCCCAGATAAGATATCCCGACCTCAGCACCAGGCAAGCAACACATCCTTCATTCAGGACTCTCAATTCTGGTCACAGAGAATAGGTCTATGCCTCTAACTTTACTATGCCCAATTATAATAACATTTCTCTTCTCTTCCCACACTTGAATGGCTCCCTGTGCCACAATGCTGCGGTCCGTCAGCACATCCTCCCTGCAGTCCTCATTCCTGTCCACACAGGGATCAAAACTCTTGAACCTGTTGGATGAGGACAGAGGCTGAGGCTCCTGCATCTCCATCTCCTTGATCCATCTACCTGCCTCACTCACAGCTACACCCTTCTGTCCCTGACCACTGGCTGAATTAGGGTCAGTTAGTCTAAGGGGTGTGACTGTCTCCGGAAATACAGCAACCAGGTAACTCTCCCCCTCCCTGATGTGTCGCAATGTTTGAAGCTCAGACTCCAGCTCACCGACTCTGAGCCAGAGTTCTTCCAGCAACCACATTTACTACAGACATGGTCACTGGGAATCACAGTGAAGTCCACCAGCTCCCATATCAAGCAGAAACATCATATCACCTGACTCTGGATCAGTGGTGCTGGAAGAGAACAGCAATTCGGGCAGCATCCGAGGACAGGCAAAATCGACGTTTCGGGCAAAAGCCCTTCATCAGGAATAAAGGCAGAGAGCCTGAAGCGTGGAGAGATAAGCTAGAGGAGGGTGGGGGTGGGAGAGAGTGGCATAGAGTACAATAGGTCAGTGGGGAAGGAGATGAAGGTGATAGGTCAGGGAGGAGAGGGTGGAGTGGATAGGTGGAGAAGGAGCTGGGCAGGTCGGACAAGTCCGGACAGGTCAGGGGATCGAGTTTCTGGAGGTTAGAAGCTAGGATGAGGTGGGGGAAGGGGAAATGTGGTAGCTGTTGAAGTTCAGATTGTTGCCCTGGGGTTGAAGTGTTCCGAGGCGGAAGATGAGGCATTCTTCCTCCAGGCGTCTGGTGGTGAGGGAGCGGCGGTGAAGGAGGCCCAGGACCTCCATGTCCTCGGCAGAGTGGGAGGGGGAGTTGAAATGTTGGGCCACGGGGCGGTTTGGTTGATTGGTGCGGGTGTCTCAGAGATGTTCCCTAAAGCGCTCTGCTAGGAGGCGCCCAGTCTCCCCAATGTAGAGGCGACTGCATCGGGAGCAACGGATACAATAAATGATATTAGTGGATGTGCAGGTACAGCCGCAACATGATTCTCAACTCCTGTACTCAATACACTGATTAATAAAAGAAAGCACACCAAACGCCTTCTTCACTATCCTATCTACAATATGAGTATGTAGTAAAATTGAATAGATTTCTTGATAAAAATTCAAAGAAGAACCAATCTGAATAATCAAAAAATATTCTTTCCTTCTGCCTATTGTTGTTTTGTTCAGATCAATGGGGTCAATTAAACTTGATTTTTCCCTCCCAAATCTAATGACGTTATGAAGAATCCTGTGTGCAAAAGCAAAATACATGCATTTCAAAAATCAAGATCTAATGTATAACTCAATATGACGCTCATATAAGGGATTTTAAAAATCCTGGACAAGTCAGAAGAAAAATCAAACTTCCTGGCCCCTCCACCCTCTGCTAGTATGCACTTATAGTAGTGTAGTATAGTACAGTAGTGAAAATGGCAAAAGGACTAATAGATGAGCTTTATCTAGACCTCTGGTGTTGTTATCTGTAAAATAGTACCTGATCACAGTTTCACATGAACCTTGCAAGCAGAGAATGAAAATGATGGTGACCTAAAGTTCCATTGTTGGACACTGAATGGATGCATTTGATTCT
Source organism: Chiloscyllium plagiosum (assembly GCF_004010195.1). Classification (NCBI taxonomy): domain Eukaryota; kingdom Metazoa; phylum Chordata; class Chondrichthyes; order Orectolobiformes; family Hemiscylliidae; genus Chiloscyllium; species Chiloscyllium plagiosum. The sequence continues at coordinate 12,506,715 of NC_057738.1, read as the reverse complement.
ATGTCTACAAATAGGCATACTTTAACTTATTCTTGTGCTAAAAAGCTGGTCTGACTTTTAAAGAGCACAATTTTTGATTACTAAATTACTGAAAACATCTTCAGTGGCAGTGTGAGTGTACAATAACATCATACAATAACAATCTTATAGTCTGTGGTGTTCCAAAAATAGTTGCAGGTCAATGCTAACAATTTAGTCCTGCATATTTAAACTAAATGTCCTCCATCAACTTGAGCTCAGAATGTGAATTCACCAATGCTAGCAATGGTTTATTCTGCTGATATTTACAATTCTGCAGCAAAGACATACTGAGGTGAAATTAAACAAATTTTGCCTGAACCAAGTCAAACGAATAGTATGTGTACAAAATCTTGCTGAAAGTTAAAGAATAAGCAACTGTGTGTATAAGTGAACATCAATCTTAGTACCAATCTTAGTTTGTTTTATACAACATATTTTGTTATTCTGCCTTAAGGGTAAACAGTAAAATTGTTGTGTGTATAGATCAACAGTTTTTAGTGTTTAATGTTTAACAGCCCCTATACCAAAACAACTATAATATCCAGGCTTACAAGATTGACTGTAAATATTCAACATCTGTATTATCATACATTTATCACTTTGTGACTATCTATCGATCCAAATTTTTCAATGAGAAGTTTTTTCCAGTAACTTGCATGCATTTGTAGGATATGGGTGATGCTGGCTAGGCAGCATTTACTGCCTGTCTCTAGTTGTCCTTGAGAAGATGGTGCTGAACTGCCTTCTTGAACTGCTGCAGTCCATGTGCTGGCAGTGGGCCCATAATTTTATTAGGGAGGAATTTCCAGGATTTTAATCAGCAAGGAGTCAAGGAGCAGTAATATATTTCCAAATCAGGATTGTGAGTGGTTTGGAGGGGATCTTACAGGATGTGGTGTTTCCGTGTAGTAGCTGCCCTTGCCCTTCTAGATGGAGTGGTGCTGGGCTGTCTAAGGATGTTTGGCTAGTTTCTGCACTGCATCTTGTAGATAGTACATACTGCTGCTACTGAGCATCGGTAGTGGAGTGACTGAATGCTTATACAATGGTATTAATCAATTAGGCTATTTTGACCTGGAAGATGTCAAGCTTCTTGAGTTTTGTTGCAGCTCATTCAGGCAAGTGGGGAGTGTTCCATCAGACTCCTGACTTGTGCCTTGTAGATGGTGGACAGGCTTTGGGAATCAAGAGGTGGATTACTACACTATTCATAGTTTCTGACCTGCTCTTGTAGCTACTGTATTTATATTCCAGTTACATTTCGGGTCAATGGTGACCCTAAGAATGTTGACAATCGGGGATTCAGTGATGGTAACACAATTGGTCACACTTCTTCAGACCAAGCAGTTCACAAATTCAATTGCTAATCTATTTTGAGGTAATGACTAGCATATTGTCAGGAGCAAGGACGTACAATGGTTTTACTATCTCTCGATTCAGAGCAAGGATAGAAAGAGTCCACTTACTGATGACCATCCAGTTGAAAGATTATGTGTAAAATATCAGGTGAGATTAAGTATCCAGAATGGTCAAATTGCTTCAAGAGTTAAACTTTTTCAAAATCAGAATCAAGACATGAATAAGATTATTTAGGCAGGATACTCAAGGAAGGGTCTCAAGCACATAATGAAAAGTTCCACAGCTAGGCATTGATGCCTTTGAGTAGGATGACAGAGAAACTGTGGGATAATAAGTCAAGAGCCTTTCACTTACAGGGCAAACAACTTTAATTCACAATTGTATTCTTGGTTAATCATATTACGACTGCTCACAGCACTACAGCTCACTTTTTTGACTTCTGTCATAGAGATGTACAGCACGGAAACAGACCCTTCGGTCCAACTCGTCCATGCCGACCAGATATCCTAACCTAATCTAGTTCCATTTGCCAGCACTTGACTCATATCCCTGTAAACTCTTCCTATTCATATATCCATCTAGATGCCTTTTAAATGTTGAAATTGTACCAACCTCCACCACACCTTCTGGCAGCTCATTTCATACATGCACCACCCTCTGTGAAAAAGTTGCCCCTTAAGTCCATTTTATATCTTTCCCCTCTCACCCTAAACCTATGCCCTCAAGTTCTGGACTCCCCACCCCAGGGAAAAGGCCTTGTCTATTTATCCTATCCATGCCCCTGATAATTTAATAAACCTCTATAAGGTCACCCCTCAGCCTCCAAAGCTCCAGGGAAAACAACCCTAGTCTGTTCAGACTCTCCCTATTGCCCAAATCCTCCAACCCTGGCAACATCCTTGTAAATCTTTTCTGAACCCTTTCAAGTTTCACAACATCATTCTGATAGGAAGGAGACCAGAATTGCATGCAATATTCCAAAAGTGGCCTAACCAATGAACTGTCCAGCCACAACATGACTTCCTGACTCATTTGACCAATGCTCAATGCTCTGACCAATAAAGGAAAGCACACCGAACACCTTCTTCACTATCTTATCTACCTGCAACTCCACTTTCAAGGAACTATAAACCTGCACTCCAAGGTCTCTTTGTTCAGCAACACTCTCCAGGATCTTACAGTAATTGTAAAAGTCCTGCTCATTTTGCTTTTCCAAAATGCAGCACCTTGCATTTTTCTAAATTAAACTCCATTTGGCGCTCCTCAGCCCATTGGCCCATCTGATCTAGATCACGTTGTAATGTGAGGTAACCTTCTTTGTTGTCCACTATACCACCAATTTTGGTGTCATCTGCAAACTTACTAACTATTCCTTCTATGCCCACATCCACATCATTTATATAAATGATGAAAAGCAGTGGACCTAGCACCGATCCTTGGGGCACTCCACTCGTCACAGGCCTCCAGTCTGAAAAACAACCCTCCACCACCACCTTCTGTCTTTGACCCAGTTCTGCATCCAAATGGCTAGTTCTCCCTGTATTCCATGAGATCTAACCTTGCGAACCATTCTCCCATGAGGAACCTTGTCGAATGCCTTACTGAAGTCCATATAGATCATGTCTCAGTTCTGCCCTCATCAATCCTCTATGTTACATCTTTTAAAAATTCAATCAAGATCATAAGACATGATTTCCCACGCACAAAGCCATGCTGACTATCCCTAATCAGTCCTTGCCTTTCCAAATACATGTAAATCCAGGGGCTTAGCAATCACTTCCCTAGCTTCCTACAGAGGTCTGGGGTACACCTGATCAGATCCTAGGGATTTATTCCCTTTGTGCCAGAACAAAGTGAATTCTAATTCTTTAATGTCATATAAATAGTAAAAGGGTAGTAAGACAAGGGATAGTATTGAAAATGATCGACACTTAGAATGCAAAGGATTGGATTTGTACAGCTATATTCATCAAGAAATAAGATGGTACCAAAGTCACAGCAAAAGACAATGTAATTGAGACACTGGATGAGTTAAAAATGGACAAAGTAGTACCTGAAATCTGGCTATACTTAAATTGATAGTTACCAGGACCTGATGAAGTGCATCCAAGGACACTGAAGGAAGGGAGCAAATTGCAGAGCAGAGGGAGTTCAGTCACATTGAATTTCAAGGGAGTAAAACAAGGCTGGATGGTCGGTACTTTAATGCTAGGAGAATTGCAGGTAAGGGAGATGAGTTAATGGCATGGAATTACAGTGCTGCTATCACGGGGTGGAGGGGGCAGGACTGGCAACTCAAAATTCCAAGGTATAGGATTGCCAGGCAGGAGAATGGCAGATATAGAAGAGGAGATAGTGTTGCATTCTTAAGTATGGACTCAGTTACTACAGGTATGAATATAGAGATGTTTAAAGCAGGCTAGGAAAACAGACAAGTAGAAAATCAGTGGATGAGCAGTGACAGACATTTAAGCAGCTATTTCATATGGTTCAGCAAAGATTCGTTCGCACCAAAAACTAGGACTCTATGATAAGGATGACAAAGGTGGTTATCAAGGGTCAGGAGAGTATCCAATCATAACTGAAAGCATATAAAGTGGTGAAAACTAGTGATATGCAACTGAACACAACTTGAACGTTGTTACAGTTAATTCAAAATTACATTTGCAGTGTCATTGGATAATACATCCAAAAATCTCCTTGGTATCCTCAGAGTAAAATTCTGGCAATTATGAGCCTTCTGTTCTATAACCATGTAACATACCCGATTCCAGGGTGCACAATCAAAAGAACGCACTTGAGGAATGCATCAAAGGACTTTTCACTAGCACCTTCCAAACCTATGAACTCAAGCACCTATAAAAAGGGCAATAGGTCTATGGGGACATTACCATTCCAAGATAAAGTCCAAGCCAAAGACCATCCTAATTTGGAGATATATTGCCAATGGGTCAAAATAATGGAATTCTCTACCTAACAGCATTTACTTTATTACTTAGGCTGAAGGCAAATCACTACTGTGTTCTCATGGGCAATATATGACAGTTTTGCATTGATGCCTAAATCCCTTGACTTGTCAATGGCAGCAATGTAATCAGACAATCCTGTAAGGTAAACTACCCTATGGTCTTTGTCTCTCGCAAGAAATCTTCCTCAACCAGGACTGCTCACACAATAAGCAGCACTCAGACATAGTTTGCCTTTACACAGACTGCACATTCTCCAATCATGAAGATCATTTACTTCTAATTCCACAACAGTTCTGCATGTGAGATAACATCTGCTGCTGAAACCCTCATGCATTCCTTTGGTAACGCAATACTCAGCTATTCCACGACTTGATGTAACCTCTCACTTTGTACTCCCTGTAAACTTGAGGTCAGTTCAAACATGCTGCCCCATCTTAACTGCAAGTCCAACATCCATGTGTGCTGAGCTACATTGGCTCTTGATCAAGCAACATTTCCAATTTAAAGTTTTCATCACTGTTTTTAAATTTCTCCAACAATATGTCCCACAATCCCTGTAAGCTCCTTCAGCCAAACAACCAATTTCTTTGCATTCCTCAAAATCTAGCTTTTCATATGTCCAGATTTTGTATCACTCTATCTATACTGATTTTGCCTTCAGTTACAAATGCTGCAGTTCTGGAGTTCCTTCCTTAAACCTCAATTCCTCTCTTCTATTCTTCTCTTGTTAAAGATTCTCCTTAAAATGTGGGCACCTGTCTTGATAATTGTTGGTTTGTTGTCAAATTTTGTTTGATAACATTTCTATGAAGTGCCTTTTAATATTTTGCTGCAGTAATCATGCTCTATAAATACAAGTGATAATAGCTGACAGGCTGAGTTCATAGCCCATACGTATAATAATTTATAATTTACATCATTAATGAAGATAGACATTCATATAGTGACAAATTGCCCATTGCAGGAGAGGTTAATATTGCTGATCATAAACAAAAAGGAAAATTATGAGGAAAACAACCAGCAAAATCATTATGGTCTCAGACAGAAGAACTTTGGTCTATATGAGGATGAATTCTATATCTGTTGTATATTAAATGTTTTAGCAAATGTCTATGATACTGAATGATCAAACTATTGAATGAAAATTGTCATGTTAATCATGAGCAATTTAAATCATTGACCAAGTCAGCGGCAGTTACAACTCTGCTTTGTCCATAAAGTGGAATAAAATGCTTGATTCATAGTACCCTATATTTAGTGGGTTTCCAGGAGCCTGAGCACATGGTTTCAAATATTGTTTTGTACATTCATTACACTTGGCTAATGGGGTTAGGGGTTAGCTCAGTTGGCTGGACAGTTGGTTTGTGATGCAGAGTGATGCCAACAGTGAGAGTTCAATTCATGCACAGGTTACCATGAAGGATTCTTCTTCTCAACCTTTCCCCTTGCATGAGGTTAAACTCATCACTAATCATCTCTCTTTAATGACAGAGCAGCCTTATGGTCCTATAGGACTATAGCGACTTTGTATGTGGGTGACAAATCTAGAGCTGATAATCATCAAAAGAGATTGAAATAATAGTGCTTATTGATCTAATCAAAAGTGTTTTTAAAAAATCAAGTTTGTGAAAAAGAATTGCAGTTCTTAAGCATGTTGTGAATAGATTTCATAATTCACTATGGTGTCAAAAATCATCTAAAATAGTGGACTTTAAAATGTTAAAATTAAATGTTTCTCATTCACTTTCACTAGAGCTTCATATAAGTTTATGAAGGGATTTTTATGTTTTAAAGATGAGCAATTAAGAGAGAAAAAATGTTATAATAATCCTTGAAGCTTCTTTTTCTTGCATTAGAAATCAGCTAACATCTGGTGTGTACACGGTTGTCAGACACTCTATCAGCAATCAGAAAAGCTCACATAAAAATAGTTTGGAAATTATAATTCTGTCTGGCCACTACCATAACAGCAAGTGTAAACTCTTTTAAAATGCAATAAAATAACCAAAACTCTGAATTAACATATCAAAACATGGTTGCTTCTTCCCACAAGATTTCCTTCTTTGTTCTTACAGCAAATATTAATCAACTCTATGAGGATATTATATTCATGACAAGTGTGTTTTCCCACTGATGTTGTTTGAGGAGATTCTCAAAGTGGCCCTTCCAAGAGGCAAGTATCACCTCTCTGTAGGTGTTGAGTACCACTCCATTCTTAGTTCTCAGTGGGATAGGTCCTCGGGTGCTTTGCGGTGGGGATGACCTTGATCGTACTAAAGCCACATCATGCCTGTTGGTGAGTTATTGGAATTCTTGCACTCTTTCTGGCTGTCATTTTTTTTTTGGTCATGCATGTTTATGTGGCACCTCAGCCATCTTTTGTCTGTAGGTCAGCTTTCTTTGAGTTTTTGTGATTCTTTCAGTTCAGGAATGCCTTGCATTGTGATTTATCCCGGTCATTATTATCAAAACAGTTAATGTTTCCTCATAAAGACTACCCTTGTATTTGATGACAATGGCACACTAGATGCTAGGAGAGATTTAACGACAAAGATAACTAAAGGGTTGATTATCCCCTATTCAACAGCTGCAGATTAGGTCCCAAACAGCAGGCATAACAGGGATTAAAATGTCAGTTTAAACTCTACTGGAGTGGATTAACCAGGACAACTAGGACAACAGAACTCTCTTTAATCCCAAATGCTGGATTTCCATCATGATCAAAAGGTATCAGAACTACAGAACCTCAAACAATCTGCAAAACCCCACAAAGCTAACTGTTCACCTACCAATGTCAACACTAATTGTAACTCCTACTGCGACTGCCAGAATGTTCAACTATCTACTCTTGGTGGAGAAAGTGAGGTCTGCAGATGCTGGAGACCAGAGCTGAAAATGTGTTGCTGGAAAAGCGCAGCAGGTCAGGCAGCATCCAGGGAACAGGAGAATCGACGTTTCGGGCATAAGCCCTTCTTCAGGAATGAGGAAAGTTTGTCCAGCAGGCTAAGATAAAAGGTAGGGAGGAGGGACTTGGGGGAGGGGTGTTGGAAATGTTATAGGTGGAAAGAGGTCAAGGTGAGGGTGATAGGTCAGACTGGGGTGGGGGCGGAGAGGTCAGGAAGATGATTGCAGGTTAGGAAGGCGGTGCTGAGTTCGATGGATTTGACTGAGACAAGGTGGAGGGAGGGGAAATGAGGAACCTGGTGAAATCCGAGTTCATCCCTTGTGGTTGGAGGGTTCCTAGACGGAAGATGAGGCGCTCTTCCTCCAACCGTCGTGTTGTTGTGGTCTGGCGATGGAGGAGTCCACTCCCGGCACCTTCCCCTGCAACCGCAGGAGGTGCATGACTTGCGCCCACACCTCCCTCCAAGGCCCCAAAGGAAACTTCCATATCCGCCACAGATTCACCTGCACCTCCACACACATCATCTATTGCATCCTCTGCACCCGATGTGGCCTCCTCTATATTGGGGAGACAGGCCGCCTACTTGCGGAGCGTTTCAGAGAACACCTCTGGGACACCCGGACCAACCAACCCAACCACCCTGTGGCTCAACACTTTAACTCCCCCTCCCACTCCACCAAGGATATGCAGGTCTTTCTCTTTCAATTTATTTAAGTCAGATCCAATCTTATTGCACTGAAGTTGGTTTTACTCAATTTCGTTATTTTTATTCTGAAATGTTTATTTTCTTTGTCACAACCACCCCAAACCTGAAAGTACGGTAACCAAATGCTCCTAAAATGTGCCCTACTACTGAAAGATTGTAGAAATCTGCAAAAGAGGAATTTCGGGGTCTCTGTGCCTGTATCATACATAAAACATAGGCAAACAAGTGAAGTGAATAATAGAGTGTTGTCCATAATTTCAAAGGGAATTAAGTATAAAAATTTGGAAGTCTTGCTAAAACTACGTAAGGCACTAGGCAAACCACACCTGGAATATTGGCAATAGTTCTGGGTCCCCCCCCCCTCCCCAATGTATGGAAAAATATACTAGCATTTGAGACAGTCCAAAGAAAGTTCACAAGACTGATTCTAAGTACAAAGAGATTTTCCTAAGGTAAGTTGAGTAGATTGGGCCTGTACTCACTGAAGTTCTCGAGGATGAGATGAGACCTTGTTAAAACATAAAATATTATTCGGGGGCTTCATAGAAGTGGATGCAGAGAAGTTGTTTTCACTTGTAGGAGAGTCTAGAATCAGAGGCCATCATCTCAGAGTAAATGGCTGCCTAGATAAAACAGCTGAGCAGTGAATCTGTGGAATCCTTTACTGCAGAAGACTGTAGAGGCTGAGTCACTAAGAATACGCAAGGCTGAGATAGACAGATTTTCAATCAGTAAGAGATAAGGCAGGCAAGTGGATGATCAGTTTAGGCTTGATCTCACTGAATGGTGGAGCAGATTTGGTGGACTGAATGGCCTGCTTCTGTTCCTACATTTTATGGCCTTATAGTTATTGATCCACTTGGCTCATCTCATTCCTAAGAACCAGAATGGTTTCTTCAGTTCTAAAAAATCTAATTTTTCTCCCTACTAATCACATCAGGCACCTCAATTTTTCATAAAAATCAATGAACAAAAAGCACTGAGGAACAGCATGAAACCTTCTGAGAGGTGACTCACAGGACAAGTTATTCAGAGAAGGCATCGTTACTTGTTGTTAAGTGCTAGATTTGCAATCCAGGGCCTGGACTAATAATTTAGAAATATAATTCCACATCTAACATCACCTGTGTCTATTCCAGCCTCAGCTTATCTGTTACTGAAACCTTGAATCAAACTTTTATTACCTCCAGACCCAACAATCCCAAAGGACTGACAGCCAGCATTTTCCATTATCCTAAACTCACTCAGACTCACGGCCCATTTCCTCCCTTATGCTCCCTCTTCTTTTGTAATTGGCTCCCACATTGGAACCAACGACATAGGAAGGGAAAAGGATGAGATTCTGAAGAGAGAATATAGAAAATTAGACAGGAATTTAAAAAGGAGGTCTTCGAGGGTAGTAATATCTGGATTACTCCAGTGCTACAAACTACTGAGGGTAGGAATAGGAGGACAGAGCAGATGAATGCGTGGCTGAGAAACTGGTGAACGGGAGAAGGATTCACATTTTTGGATCTTGGAATCTCTTCTGGGGTAGAAGTGACCTCTACAAGAAGGATGGATTGCACCTGGATTGAAAGGGGACTAATATATTGGCAGGGAGATTTGCATGAGCTGCTCTGGAGGATTTAAACTAGTAAGGTGTGGGGGTGGGACCCAGGGAGATAGCGAGGAAAGAGATCAATCCGAGACTTGTACAGTTGAGAAAAGAAGCGAGTTGAACAGTCAAGGCAGACAGGGACAAAGCAGAGAACAAGGTAAGACTGATAAATTAAACAGCATTTATTTCAATGCTCAGAGGCCTAACAGGGAGGGCAGATGAACTTCAGAACATGGGACTGGGATATCATAGCAATTACCGAAAGGTGGCTTAGGGAAGGACATGACTGGCAGCTAAATGTTCCAGGATACAAATGCTACAGGAAAGATAGAAAGGGAGGCAAGAAAGGAAGGGGAGTGGTATTTCTGATAAGGGATAGTATTATAGTTGTACTCAGGGTGAATATTCCTGGAAATACATCAAGGAAAGTCATTTGGGTGGAACTGAGAAATAAGAAAAGGATGATAACGTTATTGGGATTGTATTATAGACCTCTAATAGTCAGCGGGAAATTAAGAAACAAATTTGTAAGGAGATTTCAGTTATTTGTACGAATAATAGGATGATTATGGTAGAGGATTTTAACTTTCCAAACATAGATTGGGACTGCCATAGTGTTAAAGGTTTAGATGGAGAAGAATTTGTTAAGTGTGTTCAAGAAAATTTTCTGATTAAGTCTGCAGATGTACCTACTAGAGAAGGTGCAAAGTTTGACCTACTCTTGGGAAAACGTCAGGGCAGGTGACTGGGTGTCAGTGGGGGAAGCACTTTGAGACTAGAGACCACAATTCTATTAGTTTTAAAATAGTGATGGAAAAGGATAGACCAGATCTAAAGTTGAAGCTCTAAATTTGAGGAAGGCTAATTTTGATGGTATTAAGCAAGAACTTTCAAAAGCTGATTGGGGGCAGAGGTTCGCAAGAAAAAGGACGGCTGGAAAATGGGAAGCCTTCAGAAATGAGATAACGAGAGTCCAGAGAAAGTATATTCCTGTTAGGGTGAAAGGAAAGACTGGTAAGTATAGGGAATGCTGGATGACTTGAGAAATTGAGGGTTTGGTTCAGAAAAAGAAACAAGCATATGTCAGGTATAGACAGGATAGATCGAGTGAATCCTTCAAAGAGTATAAAGGCAGTAGGAGTATACGTAAGAGGGAAATCAGGAGGGCAAAAAGAGGACATGAGATAGCTTTGGCAAATAAGGGTAAGAAGAATCCAAAGGGATTTTATAAATATATTAAGGACAAAAGAGTAACTAGGGAGAAAATAGGGCCCCTCAAAGATCAGCAAAGCACAGGAGATGGGGGAGATAATAAACGAGTATTTTGCATCAGTAGAGAAGGACATGGAAGATATAGAATGGAGGGAAATAGATAGTGAGATCTCGAAAAATGTCAATATTACAGAGGAGGAAGTACTGGATGTCTTGAAATGCACAAAGGTGGATAAATCCCCAGGATCTGATCAGGTGTACCTTCGAACTCTGTGGGAAGCTGGGGATGTGGTTGTTGGGCCCCTTGCTGAGATACTTCTATCATTGATAGTCACATGTGAGGTGCCGGACGACTGGAGGTTGGCTTAGGCGGTACCATTATTTAAGAAAGATGGTAAGGATAAGCCAGGATACTATAGACCAGTGAGCCTGATGTTGGTGGTGGGCAAGTTGTTGGAGAGAATTCTGAGGGGCAGGATTTACATGTATTTGCAAAGGCAAGGACTGATTAGGGATAGTCAACATGATTTTGTGTGTGGGAAATCATGTCTCATGAACTTGATTGAGGTTTTTGAAGTAACAAAGAGGATTGATGAGAGCAGAGCGGTGGACGTGATCCATATGGACTTCAGTAAGGCAGTTGACCAAGTTCCCCATGGGAGACTGGTTAGCAAGGTTAGATCTCATGGAATACAGAGAGAACTCACCAGTTGGATACAGAACTGGCTCAAAGGTAAAAGACAGAGGGTGGTGGTGGAGGGTATTTTTTCAGACTGGAGGCCTGTGTGACCAGTGGAGTGCTGGTTTGACTACTTTTGCAAGGATCGGTGCTGGTTTGACTACTTTTCATGATTTAGGTAAATGATTTGGATGTGAACATGTTAGTAAGTTTGCAGATGACATCAATCATTTGCAGTTCAGGTGCAACCCGTCCTTCATGTACAGGTCCCACCTTCCCCAGAAGGCATCCCAATGGTCTAAATATCTGAAGCCCTCCCTCCTGCACCAGCTGCGCAGCCACATGTTAAGTTGCACTCGGTGACTTCCTCACCTCACTGTCTCATGACACCGGTAGCAAACCTGAGAATACTACTCTACTCATCCTGCTCTTCAGCTTCCATCTTAGCTCTCTATACACAAGAATGTCTCCTATACATAAGGATGGTTCTAGGAAGAAGGGTATTAGTTTGAAAGTTAGATTGGAGAAGCTTTTCTCTCTTTTGAGAAAAGACGGTTGAGGGGAGATTTGACAGAGCTGTTTAAAATCATGAAGGTTGAGATATAAAAGATAGAAGCAATATTTTCTTTAGGGCAGAAAGGGCGAGAAATAGGGAACACAGGTTCAAGGCGATTGATGAAAGAACGACGGAGTGGGCTGCCTTATTAGTAAGAAATTAAATTAAATCAATAGTAAGGAATGAAGTAGAGTCAGATGGTGTAAAATCTGTCTGGGTAGAAATGAGGAACCGCAAAGGTAAAAACCCACAGTTGGAGTTACATACTGGCCTCCAAATAGTAGTCAGGAGCTGGGGCACAAGATACACCAGGAGATAGAAAAGATGTGTTGGAAAGGAAAAGTTAATTTGATCATGGTGGATTTCAATATGCAGGTGGACTGGAAATTCAGATTGGTAATGGATTGCAAGAAAAGGAATTTGTGGAAGGTCTATAAGATGGCTTTTAGGAGCAACTTGTGGTAGAGCCCACAAGGGAACAGGCAATATTGAATTTAGTGCTGTGCAATGAGGCAGACTTGATGAGGGAACTTAAGGTGAAGGAACCTTAGGAGGCAGTGATCATAATATGATTGAATTTACTCTGCAATTTGAGAGGGAGAAGACAGAATCAGAGGTAACAACATTACAGTTGAATAAAGGCAATCTAAGAGGCATGAGGGAGCAGTTGGGTAGTAGGATTGGCCGGGAGAGGAGCCGAGCAGGAAAGACAATGGAACAGCAATGGCAGGCGTTTCTGGGAATAATTCAGAAGACATAGCAGAGATTCCTCCTGAGGAAAAAGCAGCATGGTACAGGGAGGATGAGGCAACTATGGCTGAGGTGGAGTATCAGAGATAGCATAAAAGCAAAAGAGAAAACATATCATGTGGTGAAAGGCAGTGGGAAACTGAGGATTGGAAAGCTTACAAAGACTAACAGAGGGCAACAAAAAAAAAGATTAAGTATGAGGGTAAGCTACCCAGTGATACCAAGGAAGAGCATAAGAGTTTCTTCAGATATATAAAAAGGGCAAAAGAAAGGCAAAAGTGGACATTGGGCCACTGGAAAATGACGCTGGAGAGATAATAGTGGGGAACAAAGAAATGGCTGAGGAATTGAATAATTATTTTGCATCAGTCTTCACAGTGGATGACATGAGCAAGTTCCCAAACATTCTTGAGAGTGAGAGGGCAGACCTGAGTATGGTGGCCATCACTAAGGAGAATGTGTTTGAAAGACTGAATGGCCTGAAGGTGGATAAGTCATCTGGACCAAATGGAAAACACTCCAAAGTTCTAAGACAGATAGCTGAAGAAATAGTCGAGGTGTTAGTGGTCAGCTTTCAGGAATCGCTAGAACCAAGGAGGGTCCTAGAGGACTGTAAAATCACCAATGTGATTAAAAGGAGGTAAGGCAAAAGATGGAAAATTACACATGGATTAGCCTAACCTTGGCTGTGGGTAAGATCCTGGAATCCATTGTGAAGAATGAGATTTCTGAATATTTAGAAGTGTGAGGTAAAATAGGGCAGAGTCAGCATGGTTACATCAAGGGAAGATCATGCCTGATAAATTTGCCAGAATTCTTTGAGGAAGTGTGAGCAGGTTAGACCAAGGAGAGCTAATAGATGTTATCTACCTGGATTTCAAGAAGGCCTTTGACAAGGTGCCGCACAAAGGCTACTGAGTAAGATAAGGGCCCATGATGTTAGAGGCAAGGTGCTAGCATGGATAGAAGCTTGGCTGCCTGGCAGAAAGCAGAGAGTGGGGATAGAAGAGCCCTTCTCAGGATGGCAGCTGGTGACTAGTGGTGTTCCGCAAGGTTCAGTGTTGGGATCATAACTTCTCACTTTATATATTAATGATCTAAATGAAGGGATGGAGGACATTCTGGCTAGGTTTGCAGATGTTGCAAAGATAGGTAGAGGGATAGATGGCATTGAGGAGGTGGGGAGGCTGCAGAAGGATTTGGACAGGTTGGGAGATTAGGCAAAGTAGCAAATGGAGTACAACTTGGGCAAGTCTGAGGTCATGCACCTTGGTAGGAAGAATAGAGGCATGGACTATTTTCTAAATGGGGAGAATGTTCAGAAGTCTGAAGCGCAAGCAGACTTAGGAGTTCTCGTCCAGGATTCTCCCAAGATGAACTTGCAGGTTGAGCCTGTAGTTAGGAAGGCAAATGCAATGATAGCATGTATTTTGAGGGGACTTGAATATAAATGCAGGGATGTACTTCTGAGGCTCTGGTCAGTCCACATTTGGAGGATTGTGCGCGGTTTTGGGCCCCAAATGTCACAAAGGATGTACTGGCCCTGGAGCATGTCCAGAGAAGGTTCACAAGAACGGTCCCAGGAATGAAAAGGGTAACATATGAGGAACATTTGAGGACTCTTGGTTTATACTCGAAGGAGCTTAGGAGGATTGGGGGGGGGGGGCGGAATCTAACTGAAACCTACTGAATACTGACGAGCCTGGACAGAGTAGATGTCGGGAAGATGTTTCTATTGGTAGGAGAGACTAGGACCCGCAGGCACAGCCTTAGAGTAAAGGGAAGACATTTTTGAATGGAGATAAGGAGAAACTTTTTCAGCCAGAGAGTAGTGAATCTATAGAATCTATTGCCAGAAAAGGCTGTGGAGGCCAGGTCATTGAGTATATTTAAGACTGAGATGGATAGGTTCTTGGGTATCAAAGGTTACAGATAGAAAGCGGGAGAATGGGGTTGAGAAACTTATCAGCCATGATTGAATGGCAGAGAAGACTGAATGGCCTAATTTCTGCTCCAATCGCTTATTGTCTAACAATTGCATTGCATTCCAGACACAAAAGATTGCATATTGCTTGAATTCTGAAGTCACCAATTCTGCAAAACACTTCTGCAGACTTTTACTTATGTCTTACAGATTAGGATTCTTTCTACAATAGTATCAACAATTCTTTAACAGGGTATAAAATTAGGGAGTGTAAAATTCACAACAGTTTCCAGCTCAGAAGTTTTGATGCATACAGTCTTCTATCCAAAGCTTAGACCAAATCAGTTCAAATTGTGGTTTCTGTTTTTCAACATATTCTCTGATTGACTGGCTAGCACTGATCCACCTTTCTTGATCAATTCAACACCCGACCAATACATCCTTCTTCAGATAGAGACCAAAACCATATACAATACTCCAGGTACGGTCTCCACATGGTGCTATACAACTGCAGCAAGATATCCTGCTCCCTTACTTGAATCCTCTCACCATGAAGGCCATCATTTGCCTTCTTCACTACCCACTGCAACTACATGCTTAGCTTCAGTGACAGGTATACAAGGACACCCCAGGTGTTGTTGCACCTTCCCCTTTCCCAGTCTATTACTATTCAAATAATAATCTGCTTTCCTATTTTTGTTAACAAAGTGGATAATCTCAGATTAATCAACACTCTATTTCATCGCCCATGCATTTTCTTATTCACACCTGTCCAGATCACACTGATGCATCTCTGCATTCTCCTCACTGTTCACCTTCCCACCCAGCTGTCTGTCATCTTTAAATGTGTAGTTAAACACTTTCAAATTGTGAACCAACTCCCATTCCTTCCCTTTCTTTTAGGGAGGTTCGGTGTGGACTTGTTCGGCCAAAGGGATTGTTTCCACACTGTAAGTAATCTAATCTAATCTAAAAAAAAATTTACTTGATACATTCTGTCACCATATCCTCCCCACCCCCTTTCCCATACCAGTTGGTCTGTATATTCTTTCAAGTCTGACTTACTCACCATTGTTCTTCCATTTTCACATTCCTATCAATTAGTCTGAGCTCCCCCAGCACTCTACACCCCACACCATCTCCCAGCTATAGCATAAATACTGCTCCCTCCACAAAGACAGCATGGTGGCTCAGTGGTTAGCACTCCTTTCTCACAGCACCAGGGACCCAGGTTCGACTCCAGCCTCGGGCAACTGTCTGTGTGGAGCTTGCACATTCTCCCCGTGTCTGTGTGGGTTTCCTCCGGGTGCTCCAGTTTCCTCCTACTGTCCAAAGATGTGCAGGCTAGGTGAATTAGTCATGCTAAATTGCACATAATGTTAGGTGCATTCGTCAGGTAAAAAAGTGAGGAAATGGGTTTGGGTTGGTAACTGCTGGAAGGGTCAGTGTGGACTTGTGGGGCAAATGGTCTGTTTCCACACTGTAGGGAATCTAATCTAAACTTCACGGCAGCTCTGATGAAGAGTCATCCACGCTCGAAACATTAACCTGCTCTTTCTCCTGGCATGCTGTCTGACCCGCTGTGATCACCACCATTTGTTGTTTCGAGTGGAGATTTAGCATTCCTCCTTAAATCATTAACATATATTGTGAATAGATCAGGTCTTTACTGGCAAAAGATGTTTATGGCTGTTGGAGGTCAGTCATCTCAACTCTTGGACACCTCTGCATGGATTCTTTCGGAGTTATACCCTAAGCCCAACCACCTTCAGCTACTTCATTAATGACCTTCCCTCCATCATAACCTAAGTAGTAGGGATGGTCCCTGATGACTGCACATTATTTAGGAATATGTACAACTCCTCAGACAATGAGGCAGTCCATGTCCACATCCAGGAAGACCTGGACGATATTCAGGTTTGGGCTGAAAAGGGCAAGTAACATACACATAAAAGTGCTAGGCAATGACCATCTCCAATAAGAGAGAATCGAACCATTGCCTCTTGACATTTAACAGCATCACCATCATTGAGCCACTCACTATTAACATCCCTTATCTAACTATTTCTAGCTACAAAATTAGGTCAGAGGCTAGGAACCTTAAAGCATGCAACTCACCTCCTGACTTTCTCAACAAGGCATGATTCAGGAATGTGATGCAATACCTCCCAACTGCTTGGGTGAATGCAACTACAATAACACTCAAGTAGCTTGACACCATCCAGACAAAGCTGGCACAACATTCACAACTGTTCAGATCCTCTACTGTTGACTATCAGCAGCAGCAGCAGAATGTACTGTCTACAAGATGCACTGCGAAATTCAGCAAAGTTCCTTAGATAGTATCTTCCAAACCCTCAACCATGACCATTTGGAAGAATAAGTGCATCAGACACCTGGAAACATTATCACCTGCTTGGGATAATATCACCATCCCTTCAGTGTTGCTGGGCCAAAGTTCAAGAACTCCCTCCTGAATGGCATTGTGTGTCTAACTATGACAAACTACCTGCAGCAGTTCAAGAAGGCAGTGCATGATGAAGAATAAATGATTACACAGCTGGCAATGTCCACATTTTGCGAATGGATAATAAAACCATAATTAGGGGAAATCTTTTCAATACATTCCCTTCAGAAATATATGTTCAAGTCTTTGGATGTCACTTTCAGCCAAAGTTTATGCCTTTTGAAACCAAAAGTTACATAATCTTCACTGGGCTCAATTTTTAAAATCTATCAATTCATGTCAGCATGGAGCCTGTTTGGAAGTCTGCTTGCTTGAACATCATGATGAGGGCAAGGTAAGGTTCAAGTGTGATGCACCTAATAGGCCAATAGTTTACCAGCACTCATGATCAAAATCTATATGCAAGACACTTGAGTAATATTTTGAAAGGAAAATGGAATGTTCCCTAATAAAAACACAATAAATTGGAGGAGTATTTCATACAGCCTCAAGATTGCTTCACGATTCAATAAGGTCAGAGATCATAGAATCCCTACAGTGTGAAACAGGTCATTTGGCCCATCGAGTCCACACCGACCATCTTAGCAGCATCCCACCCAGAACCTCCCCCTTAACCTATCCCTGTAACCTTGTATATCCCATGGCTAATTCACTTAACCTATGGGCACTAAGGGCAATTTAACATGGCCAATTCACTTAACCTGCTCATCTTTGGGACTGTGGGAGGAAACTGGAGCACCCGAAAGAAACCAGCGCAGGCGCAGGGAGAATGTGCAAACACCACACAGTCACCCAAGGGCAGAATTGAACCAGAATCTCTGGTACTGTGAGGCAGCTGTGCTAACCACTGAGCCAACGTGGCGTCCTTAATTTTTTCTCGAGTTTGTTTTCTTAAAAATGTGTAGCACACTCAATACACCACATACATTCTCCTTTCTTTCCCATCAGTGGGTAGTGCAGCATAAAACATATCTTTTGCATTACAATAATAGTAATGGATGCCAATCATTTAGAATAATTGGATCCCTACATTGTGGAAGCAGGTCGTTCAGCCAAATTAGTCCACACCAAATATCCGAAGAACATCCCATCCATACCCACCATCTCCATAGTCCTGCACTTTTCATGGCTAATCCACCTGACCTGCACATCTCTGGCCTGTGGGAGGAAACTGGAGCACCTGGAGGAAACCCCAAGCAGACACAGAGAGAATGTACAGACTCCACACAGTCACCCTAGGATAGAATCAAACCCAAGTCCCTGGCCCAGTGATGAAGCTTTGCTAACCTCTGAGCCACCATGCCGCTATTACTTTTTTTTGTTAAAAATATGTTGCACACCCTCGCATCAAGAATGCCTCCCCCCAATGCAGGGCGATTCAACATCAAATTTCATCCCCTGATGTAAACTGTTTCTCTTGCTTAGAGTAGTCTTGTGTCTAGTATTGGTGTTCCCGATGCTGTTTCACTCCATTAGCAACGCTACTGGAGCTGTCCCAGTACTTGCATGAGGAGTGGTCATGTAACGAAACAGAAACTGGGACAGTTTGGTATTGAGTGAAACTGTACGCTGTTTCTTAATAAAATCCCCTCCCAGTATGGAAGCAGGCCTTTCGGCCCAAGTCCACGGTGACTCCCCAAAGAGCATTGGACCCAGACCCACCTCCCTACCTTATCCCTGTAACCTTGCACTTCCCATGACTAACTCACCTAGCCTGCACATCCCTGGACACTATAGGCTTGACCAATCCACCCCACCTGCATGTCTTTGAACTGTGCAAGGAAACTGCAGCATTGGAGGAAATCCACACAGGCACAGGGAGAATGTGCAAACTCCACACCGACAATAGCCCAAGGGTGGAATTAAAGCTGCTACCGTGAGACAGCAATGCTAACCACTGAGTCAGTGTCTTACCTCATCTTCTACCCCAACTCCCCTTTCCTCATCTTTCACAAAGGCATTTTTGAATACAGAACTAATAAGCATTCACTATTTGCATGTATATTCAACAGATTGCCATTATATAGCAAGGCTTCAAATGTCTTTTCACAAATGCTCATTTTAATAAAGCACCACACAAATGCTATTTTCCTAAGCAAGCTGTTTTCTTCCTCCACTGCACAAGTGGTTTCCCCAAGTTTATCAGGTATGATAGTATAAGTGTGACACCACAGTTTCTTATTTGTTCTTAATTTTTGATATCAAGTAATGTGGACAAAACCAAGCTTAAATATCTACTTTCCACCCCATTGCTCTACCTAATTTATACAGATTAGTTCAGGCATCAAAACTTGATCTGGATAGACTCTTCTCTTAAAAGGTGTAGCTCAGAACATTCCTGAAGTCAGTAAATGGAAAACACAATTGATTCAGATACTGAATTCAGAGCTTGCCAAGAAAATTGCGCTTGCAAAACTTTGAGCAGTGCCAAACATAGGGTTGCTACCTATTCCTTCTATTCCGGATGATATGAGAGGACGGTGATAAATCGCATGAATCCACGAATTCCCAGAGATGCTTATGTCAGTTTCTGTGTGCTAACAATAATGTGATAAAAATTCTTATTGTGTCCTTCATGCTTTCCACTTCATCAATGGCAGTTAAATGGCCATTTACAGACAGAAAAATGTTTATTACACTACATGAAAAGGAAACCACACATACTATGTCTTTACAAACTGGCCAGAACGTTGGTCAGAAAGTTAGTAGGTTGAAAATCTAAATATACATAATTCACAAGTGCCTTCTTTTATTTTGGATATGATCTCTCAGAATCTTACACAACAAGGCTGTCTTTGGTTGTTACATTTGTTTTACGAGTATCTTCATCTTGCCTAGATGGACAATATATTGAAGCACTGGATGACTTCAAAAGGTAAATGAATGTTGGCCTGGATTTGGTGATTATGATAGAAGAAATGACATCTATTCTTCATTACACCAACAGCTGTTCACAGATTCGTCATTCACTTTTTGGGTGTCAACTTAAAAAAATAAGTGATGCTTTCCAAAACAGAGCTCTCCATAGGGGACCTGCCATGGGTGCAGTGTCTGGATCAGTGGTGCTGGAAGAGCACAGCAATTCAGGCAGCATCCGACGAGCAGCAAAATCGACGTTTCGGGCAAAAGCCCTTCATCAGGAATAAAGGCAGAGAGCCTGAAGCGTGGAGAGATAAGCTAGAGGAGGGTGGGTGTGGGGAGAAAGTAACATAGAGTACAATAGGTGAGTGGGAGAGGAGATGAAGGTGATAGGTCAGGGAGGAGAGGGTGGAGTGGATAGGTGGAAAAGGAGCTAGGCAGGTCAGACAGGTCCGGACAAGTCAAGGGGACAATGCGGAGCTGGAAGTTTGAAACTAGGATGAGGTGGGGGAAGGGGAAATGAGGAAGCTGTTGAAGTCCACATTGATGCCCTGGGGTTGAAGTGTTCCGAGGCGGAAGATGAGGCGTTCTTCCTCCAGGCGTCTGGTGGTGAGGGAGCGGCAGTGAAGGAGGCCCAGGACCTCCATGTCCCCGGCAGAGTGGGAGGGGGAGTTGAAATGTGGAGCCTTCCACATCCATCAAAGTTTTACCTGCACATCCACCAATATCATTTATTATATCCGTTGCTCCCGATGCGGTCTCCTCTACATTGGAGAGACTGGGCGCCTCCTAGCAGAGCGCTCTAGGGAACATCTCCGAGACACCCGCACCAACCAACCAAA
>NC_057738.1:12458539-12484238 GCF_004010195.1 Chiloscyllium plagiosum | reverse complement strand
TATGGTCTGGGAGATGATGGTTTGGTGATGGGGGGTGGGGTCATGGTCGAGGGGGCAGTAGGAAGAGGTGTCCTTGAGTTGGCGTTTGGCTTCAGCGGTGTAGAGGTCAGTGCGCCAGACTACCACTGCACCCCCTTTATCTGCTGGCTTAATGGTGAGGTTGTGGATTGGAGAGAGGGATTGGAGGGCTGCGCATTGTGAGGGTGAGAGGTTGGAGTGGGGGAGGGGGGTCGACAGGTTGAGGCGGTTAATGGGCAAGCAAAACAATATATCACTTCAATCACTCAGTTCAAAGAATTCTTAATGAAATCTACAGAGTATAAACCAGGAAGTACAAATTAGAATATTTAATCCAATATAAAATCATGCACAGAAATTAACATTGAGGGGGTCAGAAAGATAAAGTTGAGAGAAAGAGAGAGAAGGAAAGAAGGAGATAGAAAGAAATTCTGAAGAAATGAAGTTCCAGACTTCAATGCCAGAGGTTGTTTTCAGTGCCAGAGGGTATTTGGCTAAATCAAAACTTAACACAGTTGACAACAAACATTTCACAAAAGAGCCAAACCTAACTATGTCTGGCACATTTCGTGGCTAAGTGAGTGCACCTTCACAGGTTTCATGCATTTTCATGTTATTTTTATTGACAAGGTTATGAGTGAACAAAGGATTGAGGAGAAACAGGGCAAATTGGATAGTTTTACATAATCTGCATATTTGCAAATCCTGAAGGTTGCTGTCCAAATTACTCCATGACAATGGTGTATTCTGATAGCCTATTTATTTTAAACTGAATTAATTTTTTTGTAAAATATTTTCTAACAAAAATTAGTAAATGTGGTTTAAACAAGGTCACTTTTGCCACAATAATGGCCAGTCAAATTTTCTACTGGACAACAACTTTAATCCATTTGAAAATGAGGATTGAAAAGATAGTATTTTTTCTTAGGATTCAAACCAAGTCAGTACGCTGCACATTCCACAGATAGTACTTATCCTTTAAAATGTTCAAGTAGAAATCTTTGAGGCATGAACCTCCCAGAGACAAAACAGATAGCTAACATTAAAAAAAACTCCATTTTATACTCCTGACACTTTCACATGCTTTTCAGGAGGAGATAGATCATCACCAAAAATGCTGCTTAATTTGTTGTTTGACTGTGAGGCTATTATAATATAACTAAATGCTGAACCTGAAATCAATTAATTCAGTGCTGAATTTGCAATTTTACTGGTTTGAATGGCTGATTTGAAAATCTATTTGCAAAAGAACCATGTAGGAATATTTGTCCAATGTTCCTCAAGAAGGGAGAGAAAAATCCATCTCGGCCAAGAATGTTTCTGGCTGTGACACCTGTATAACTATGGTCTGGAACCACATTTCTTTATTCTTTACTCATTCTTGAGTTATGAACATCACTAGTAAGAACAAATATTTGTTGCAATGCAAAGGTGATAACATGACTGGGTGCTTGCTGAGTCACTTCATAGGGCAATTATGAGTCACTGACATTGTTGTTGGACTGGACTTACACATTGGCTATGCTGGGTTAAGTATGGAAGTATTCCTTTCCCTATAAAGACATTTTAATATGGTATTAGAAACATACTGGAACCTGTAGAATGGAAACCTACTGTCACTCTAAAAGCAAGGGAGAAGATTAGAAGAAGTCTTGTAAATAGGACTAATTATTCTTCTAAGTAGAACTCATGATTCCACACCTCTCGATCTCTGTTAACCTTCTCCAATTCTACAATCCTATGGTCCACAGTATTGATTTCAATTGTTAAATCACTGCTAATGAAGTTTTCAGTGATCAAAGCTTGAAGCTCTGAAATTCCCTCTCCAAACATCACTGCCCCCCTACATCTCACCACCTTTAATTCATTCCTTAAAACTCACCTTTTGAACAAATTATGCAGTTTTGAGGCTGGTGTCAAATTTTGTTTGATAAAATTCCAGTGAAACACCTTGGGACATTTCACTATGGTGAAGGAGCTATACTGTTATTTGGAGAATCAGTACCCTCTACCTTATTAGTACTAGGTTCACAGGATGATAACGACATGTATAAGAGTGAAAGAAGAGGTTTCATAATTCTGAATTGAATACTATCACCAGGAGTTAATTGCATTCACCTTGGGTCACACTTACTGTTAAAAGTCACCTGCAAGAATGTTATGATCTTGCTATTTAATTATCAAATTGAAAAAATAGCTAAGTACAATATAGTCCATTCATACATCACTTAACAATTATTGAGACTCCGCATTCCTGTATACTGTAGACTCAGTTGTAATTGTGTATTTATTGACTACCCAATGCAGAGGTGGTAAACAACATGCTCTTTTGTTGTTTGTTGAAATAGTTTTACAAGGAAGTTGTAAAATGTTATCAACTGATTCAATCCCACAGTTCATAGATTTGAACAGTGGTATCTGAGATGTTAATATTTCTTTACCAAACAAGTGTAAGGAATTATTCCATTGATTTCAGTCATGACATTCAAAGTACATTGATTCATAATTAACTGGCTCACACAATTGTTGTACTGCCAATTTTATTTCCTTGAACCGGCAAGGAGTGACTGATCTTCCATTATGTCATCAAAAGGCTTTGCTTAATTTGAAAGCCCAATTCTTTTTAGTGGAAGTATAAACATTTGGCATTACAAGTTTAATTCTGTCCTCACCTATGGATTACACACCTGTAGTCCCAATGAATTGTCAAAAAAAATCCTTTCTGAATCCATCCCATCTTACTAGTGCTGCCTAAAGAATAATTTAACGTATGCACAAAAGTTGAGCAGGTTGAACCTTTACTGATTCAACTCTAGAAGAATTAGAGGAGATCTTATTTATACAGAAAAGAACATGAAGGGACTTGAGAGGCTAAATGCGGAGAGATGATTGGCCTTGGTTAATTGAGAATCAGGAGTATACATTCATAACAGGTGATCTTCCATTTAAAATGGACAAGAAGTAGTATTTCTTTTCCAGTCTTTGTAATTCTCTCCCTCGAAAAGCAGTAGCGAGTTGGTCATAGGACATATTCTAAGCTTAGGTAACAAAGATTGTTGTTCTACATAGTAGTCAAGGGTTATTTTGGCCAGCAGGAAAATTAACTTAGAGCCACAATCAGATTGGTTATGATTTTATTGAATAATGGAGAATGACTGAGAAGCTCAATTGCCTATTCCTGCTCTTATTTCTTGAGGTATCATTGTTTTATAGTACTTTTGTGAACTGCTGTTGTGTCTTTATTGCATTAAGAGCACGATATGATTTGTTATTGCTGTTTTGAAGAAAACAGCAGATATAATTATATGCAACAAATTTCTGGTGTTCTTACTCTCAAAGAAAAGTTACCCATCACCAAGTCTTGGCTAACACTGAATATAAGCAAAACCTTGATATTCATGGAAATCAGAAATAAAAACTGAAAATGCTGGAGAAACTCTGTCGAGAGAAATAGAAGAGTTCTGAACAAGTAAAATCTGTCTCAAAGCAATAATTCTGTTTTTATCTCCACAGATGCTGCCAGACACACTGAGTTTCTCAAGCTTTTCTGTTTCTATTTCTGTGAACATTATTTCAGGCAAGTGCTAGACAATGGAATGATCTCTTTCTATCCCATTGAAGAAACTTGCAGCTCACCAAATGTAAATAAAGAAAAATCATCCACTATCAGATAAGCTTTCCATGTTTGGACTTCAGCTCTGAACAGTCTTTGTGGACAGTTTACATTAATGCTTCAATCATTAATGGAAAAGGACGGCACGGATTCTAGAGTTGAATCCGGGTGCTCCGGTTTCCTCCCACAGTCCAAAGGTGTGCAGGTTAGGTGAATTGGCCATGCTAAATTGCCCATAGTGGTAAGTGAAGGGGTAAATGCAGGGGTATGGGTGGGTTGCGCTTCGGCGGGTCGGTGTGGACTTGTTGGGCGAAGGGCCTGTTTCCACACTGTAGGTAATCTAATCTAATCTAAAAAAAAGGACCAAAAAGGATGCAAAAAGACTTTAAAAAGGGTGCAAAAAATTCAAGCTGAGTATAAGATACTGAACCCTGGGAATCCTGAAATAAAAACACAAATTACTCGAAATGTCCAGCACTTTTGCAGCATCTGAAATGAGAAAAAGAGTCAATGAGCAGGGTTTTCATTTCCCATGGAGGTGTGAATTGGGTCATGAAACGCTTTTTTTTGCAGGAAAAATAATTTTCTCTGTTTTCCCAACCGCACACCATTTTTATGTGGCAATGAAATAAGTGAAGAAACAAAAAAAGGGTTCAAAATAAAGGGGAAAGCAGTATTGCCGAACAGCTGCCTTGCAATTTTCATTATCCACTTCATTTCCATTCAAATCTTCTAGTCTTTGGCTTCCTACTGTTCCAGTAAAGCATAATGCAAGCTAAAGAAAAGCAATAATCTTTCAATTTGGCTCTTTACTGCATTTTAAAACTCAACATTGGGTTCAACAATTTCACATTATAATGCTGTAACATTTTTTTGTACCAAAAACAGGAATGGCTCACTGGATTTAGCAGGTCTGGCAGCATCATGTGGAGAGAAACCAGAGTTCAGAATCTGAAGGAGAGTCAATGGACCTGAAATATTAACTCTGCTTTCTCTCCATAAGATGCTGCCAGACCTGCTCACTTTTCCAACTATTTGTTCTTGTTTCTGATTTTCAGCCTCCACAATTCTTTGGCTTTATTTCCCTCTTTTTATTAATGATGATTCTGCTTTCCTATTTATACATCAGGACACAAAGTTTTTTTTTCCCCTTGACCCATCACCATCCTTTTATCACCTTGCAGATTTTTAAAAATACCATTTTATCCCTCCTTCATTCCAAGTGATCACAGATATTTCCCTTTCTCTTCTCATCCCTACCTTGCCTAAAAGTCTTACATCTCTAAAATTCTTACAGTCACTGACATTCATAATTCTGATAAAGGGTCATTATGGTGAAAGAATTATTGTTTATTTTCTTCATTGATGCTGCCAGCCCTGCTGAGTTTATCCAACATTTTTGTTTTTTTGTCAAGCAGAGAAGTTTCATTTGGGATTGTTTCAGGATTTTCAATCTAGAAACAGAAAGGTCCAAAAAAGGGTAGAAGGCAAGAAATATAAAATAATTAAAGGAATAACAGTAGCAGACAAATAAAGACAGCAATCGGAAAAATAAGAGAACAAGTATGTATCTAAACGTGGTGCAAAGGGGAAGAGGGGCAATCACAGTTCACCTTAATATCAGCTGATTCAGGATTGACAGCCCGTCACAGTTAAATAAAGTTGGCATGTTAATAGCTGTAATTTTATGTCATTATAAGTAATTATATTTTAATTAATCTGTTGCATTGGGTATTAACCAGATGGCAGAAGAGGTTTGCATTCACATTGAGAAAGAGAAATGCAAATGCTACACTGAGACTTGGGAATCAGATGGACAATTATTAGAAAACATCAAATGTTGATGATTCTTTGATAGCCTGTTGGAATAGCCTACTGTTTCCATACTGTAGGAGAATCTAATCTAATCTAATCTCAGAATGCACAGTAGAATCTCCAAATAAAGCCAAATACAGCATCTTTTAACATTTTTTTTTAATATACTGCATGTTTTCTGCTAGAAATGATACATATACATTTACCTTTTCCTGCAACAAGAAAGTTATCTCAGTGAGCGTGGCCTCTACTAAAGTTACTCTGTAATGATAATGCATCACCTCTTTGTAACTCCTCTTACTTTAAATAAACTGTTGCCTGTCTTTCACTTGCAGTACTTAGAAATGCACTGGGAAATAAGAACTCTACAGATGTGGAAAACTGCTGCTCAAAAAGTATATTTCAGCAGTTTAAGATGCACAAAATTGGAACAAGGAGGCTATCAAGCAAACCAAAAATAAATGTAATATGTTGCTAAATTCATATAATTGGATAATTTTGAACAATAATCTAAAACCATAACATGGAGAATGCATGGAAACAGACACTTTGGTCCATTATATCCTTACTGACGAAGTTTCCCAAACTAAACTAGTCCCACTTGTCTGCATTTGGCCGATGTCTCTCTAAACTTTTCCTATTCATGTACCTGTCCAAATGTCTTTTAAATGTTGTAATTGTATCTGCATCTATCACTTCCTCTGGCAGTTCATTCCACATATGAACCACCTGCTGTGTAGAAAAAGCTGCTCCTCAGGTACCTTTTAAATATTTCCCCTCTCATTTTAAAAATATGTCTCCTAGTTTTGAACTTTTTTTAACCTTTTGAAGAGAAGACAATAAATACCTGCAAATGAGTGAAGGACTAACAAAACAAGACTCACAAATCAACATGCATTAACTCTGACAGTTGGTTGAGCAACTGCATTTATCTAGCAAATGAGATGACACCTTGAGTGAACATTCTTTCCATTTGTTTCTTTGCTTCAATATTATTCTTAAGTTTCAGTCAATTTTCTAGATATTGAATGGTTTTGAAACAGTGCATTGAACAAGATTTGAGACAAAAACAACATCCATGACTTTCAGTTCTATTTACTCACCCTTTAAAACCTAATCTATTTTATGACTTCCCTCAACCAGGTTCATGAAAATCCATCTCAAAGGTTTAATGCTTAGTTACAAATACTTTGCACTTTGCAGAATCGAGACAAAATTGGAGTTTAAAATCCCTTCTGCCATCTTGCCCTTGAACTCATGACTCTCCAAAGTCATTAAGAGAAGCCAAAATAAAAAAAATACATTTCCAATGAGACATATAGAAGACATGATCAAAGGAGTGCTATAGCTCTGAGTCAACACTATTGAGCCACATACAGAAAAGGAAAATCTGACTGAGGAGAAAGTATATCATCCAAAGGTTATCTGATACCATCAAATCTTCAAAATAAGGAAAAGTGAAAGATAAGAAATAACTCTAAAGCTTTTTAACGTTTTAAGTAAATGGCCACCTATCTAACCTTGGCCTCTAGAAGTTTGGGGCTCTTCATGTCCGATAAAGTGTGAACCTGACTAAGCAAATTTATCTGGGTAAAATTTAACATAAGACTTCAGTTAGTAATAGTTACTACA
This sequence comes from Chiloscyllium plagiosum, assembly GCF_004010195.1. NCBI lineage: Eukaryota > Metazoa > Chordata > Chondrichthyes > Orectolobiformes > Hemiscylliidae > Chiloscyllium > Chiloscyllium plagiosum. Next base: position 12,477,160 of record NC_057738.1, on the reverse strand, counting down.
GACACATAGGTAAATAATAAATACTAAGAATGACCCAGGGTGAACTTAGGGGAGTGATAACTAACATTGCTTGACAAGGAAATATTCCAATCTTTTGTTTTAACTGCATCCAGAATCAAACGAACAAGAAAGAAAATTATGCACTTTTAGCATTTGCAGACATATATTCACTTGACCAAAGTTCATGGCTGAAATGGTTGACCTAGCTACTGGAGCCTTTTTTTGTTGATCAGGCACGAGTCAAGTTCTTGTGACAAACTAAATCAGTCCCGCCACAGCAAGCAAAATTACCGCTCAAAGTTTTACATAACAGAGAACAATTGCACCTCACAGAGCTTTTGGCAAGTGACCAACCACTGTTCAGCTGTGCAGCTCAGCCCCAACAGCTGCTGCTAAAATTGAACTTTGTGACTGAGCAGAAAAGCTGGATTCCAGCCACAAAACAAATGCATGAGTAAACAAAAAAAAACTAAAGGACAAAAGTATTGAAGATTATATAGATATTTGTGCCAAGTACTTCTTTCCAAGATTATCACCTTTATTTCCCTTCTTTACATAAGTCTTATCTTTATACAATTTGAAATAAAGAAGCTAATAAGATAAACTAATGTTAGATTTTAACCGTATTCTCTGATGTCAAGTTCTGAGACTCAAGTTAAAGTCATCATACAGCCCTGATCAAGAACATATCAGCTCCAGTTTACTTGCTAGCTCTTAAGTTAGGTTAACTTTGTATGCTGGTCATAAATGGTCATTTAAACTTAGTTTTCACTGCACTGTAGTTCTATGGAACTACACTGCCATGAAGAAAAACTGGCTATACAAGTAGACTAGAATGGTATGCATCATTGCACCTTAAAACACTTGAAACCTCTACATAGTCAAACAATTGTGTTCATCGATACATTTGGTTTGAAATGATTTCTTTTAGTGACTTTTATTTCAGCACTGTGGGCAAGCAGATTTTGTGATGGCTAGTAATAGCAGGAAGGTAAGGTATGTGACTGATCGTAATTGTGAAATTACAGTTTACTAATTCTGTATTTGGATGAGTGGTCCATTGGTAGCCTGGCCAGTAAGGGAATACTGGCGCTACCTGCCTTTCTGTCCCTGTGTCTTCTACTTGTGCTCCTCAGCAAGACTTATGTCTATGTGGTGTATTTGAAGAAAGATCTGGAAGATATAATTTTTCAAGCAGACTCTACTTTGATACAATATGTGATGACTTACTTTTGGCATCCCCTAGTAAGCAGGCTTGTGAAACTGACTCCTTGATATTGCTATGACCCTAGCCAAGAAGGGCCATAAAGTCACTAAAGCTAAGCAGCAAAATGTGTCCGAAAGGTTATTTGGAACATGAACTACACTGGGCTACCAAACAGTTATCAACAGATAGAATCAAGGCTATCTGCTCAGCCCCACTGCCTGTCATTAAAAGGGAGATGAAGCATTTTTTAGGCATGTCTGGATATTGTAGGCAATGTTTTGCTAATTATGCTGAGCTCGTCCCACTCCGAGACATTTCCTTGCCCTCACAGCCAGATACCCTGATCTGGAACGAGGAAGCCAAAGATGCTTTTAACTGTCTCAAGCAGTCTCTCATCTCAGCTTCAATGTTAGAACTCCCAGACAATGCAAAGCCTGTCTGGTTTTGCCCAGTCCATCCTTACACAGTCAACACCAAGTGGCATATTTTAGCACTCAAACGGATCCTGTGGCTGGGGTTTACTCGGTTGCCTGCATGTCCTCGCTGCCTCCTATGCCATCCAACAAGCTTCAGCTATCACTCTGAACCATTGTACTGTATTGCATGTTCCCACTCTACTGACATCCTATTAACCAAATGTGCCACTCAACACTTGAGCTCAGCCCGCACCATTAGGTGTGAAGTAGAATTACTCTCTAACCCGAACTTGACCATCAACCACTGCTCAACCTTAAATCCGGCAGCACTCCCACTGAATCCTGAAGGTGACACCCCTCACTGCTGCGAGACAGTTACCCAGCTAGTCTCAAAACCTTAGCTGATAATGAGCGACAACCCCCTAGGAAACCCAGACTTAGTCTTTTTTGTCAATGGTTTTGCCTTAAGGAATAACAATGGACACTGTTGTGCGAGCTATGCCGTCACCACAGACTACTCTACTGTTGAAGCAGCAACTCTCCCCAACACTTTCTTTGCAGAACTTTTTACCCTCACATGAGCATGTATATTGGCTACTGGCAAAGCAGTTAATAGTTACACCAACTCACATTATGCATTGCTCATTGCTATGGACAGATCTGGAAACTCAGGGGTTATCTAAACTCTTCAAGCCCAGCAATCAAAAATGCTGAACATGTTAACAACCTCTTGTGTGCTATTCAATGCCCTCAGCTGGTCACAATTATTAAATGTCAGGCATATATGGGCAAGCAGGATGAGGTTGCGTTGGGCAATGACAGCTGACAGAGCCGCTCGCAGCGCTTCCTTGTCTGATACTAGTTTGCAGGTCTTTGCCTTTGTTTTGAGCATTCTAAAACTACTGATTTACCACCCACAATTGATGAGCGACCACAGTTTCTGGCCAGTGATGAGGTGTTAGCCTGTGCACAACATCAATGTAAACAGACACTGGAGGGGGTCTGGGTTCATTACAATGGCTGCATGGTGGCATCTAGAGCTCTGTTCCCTAGATTGCCTGCTGTGTTCACCCAATCATGTGGGCAAACGGGGGATGGCAGTCTACATTTTGAAAACATGATACGCATCGGGAATTTCAGCAAATACAAAACAAGTTAGTGAATAGTGTGCAACCTGCCAAACTATGAATTTGGAAACAATATAGAAAATTGCAGGCTGCTTCTCACTTAAATCCTACAGGAACTTTCAAACATTTGCATATGGATTTTATCAAACTACCCCCATGTATGGAATTTAAGTATGTACTTGTAATTATTGATGTATTCTTTAAATGGATCAAAGCCTTTCGCTGTAGGATAAATGATGCAACTACAGTCACTTAAGCATTTGTTAAAAGAAATTGTATCACGTTTCCGCATACCTGGGCAGCTATCAATGGGTCACATTTTACTGGAACCATTGTTAAGGAAATGTGTAAAGCTTTGCAGATCAATCAGCATTTTCACTGCAGCTACCATCCAGTCAGCTGGACGAGTAGAAAGATATAATTGAATGTTGAAAAATAAACTTGCAAAACTGTGTGAAGAAACTGGCCTTAAGTGGATCAAAATTCTCCCTTTAACCCTAATGACTGTGCGATCTGCTACCAAAAGGACGACAGGATGTCATTACACGTAATTGTCAGGGGGTACCCTCTACAGTTACCTTTCTCTGCATCTCTCACTGTTAAACAAATGCACAACCATAAAATGGAGGGAAATATTTTAAATTATTGTATGTCATTAACCAAATAGATCTCAAGCTTCCATTCACAGGTAAAGAAAGTTCAAATTGAACCAGCTGGAAGAGAATGCCATAATTTGGAACCAGAAGAATTTGTGTACGTGAAAGCATTCCAGAGAAAGAACAGCCTCCAGCCAAGGTTTGAAGGGTCGTTCCAGATCCTGCTGACCTCCAATACGCCTCTAAAAGTAAAAGAGCTCCCCACATGGATCCACGCCTCACACTACAAGAGGGCACCTGACAGGGAAGCCCCAACTTAATCAGCAACTGGAAATAGACAGTAGGCCTATGTTTTCTAATGATTTATACTGGACCAGTATGGACTAGCCTACACCTCAGTACATTTCTGCATTTGAGTGACAAATATGCTTTGTGGTCAAATCAATCCAGCTGCTGGGTGTGTGGTATGGGCCCCATGCAGTAGAGTGGAGGAATCCTCCTCATACCCATTCCTTTGAACACATGTGACATGGCAGAATGGGTCACTCCCCAAAACAAGTTCCTGCGGACTGAGGTTCGCATGGCTGCCACATCTTCTGCAGAGAAAGGGTTATATTGGGAAGACATCAGAGGTTCCTGTGATATGTGGGAGTCAGCTACATACAGCCTTTCTGCTACTGAAGTTTAATACCTCCCACACTCCATTACCGACACATCAAGGGTGGGGAAAATTAGTGGACTCCATTTGACTCAACAAATTTGAGCCAAGGTTAGTCTGCAGGGCAGAATAATTGCACCCAAAATTTTCATGTCACGCCTATTGGCCTCCATCATCCTTAAACTTAACTTTCATCATCCTTACATCAGCTGAAATCTTTAACTATGTCTGATCCCCTGACTACATAACTCAGCTTATCCTATACAATGGTATGTATTTTGTTGCGGACAAAAGGCCTATGCATGACTGCCTTTAACATGGACCAACTTTTGTTACTTGGCCTATGTTGTGCCCACATGTATCATCTTCAATTCCTGTCCCACCATTGGACTTTGAATCACCGCCAGAAATGGAAGTTTGCAGATGACACCAAAATTGGAGGTGTAATGGAAGGCGAAGAGGGTTACCTCAGATTACAACAGGATCTTGACCAGATGGGCCAATGGGCTGAGAAGTGGCAGATGGAGTTTAATTTAGATAAATGCGAGGTGCTGCATTTTGGGAAAGCAAATCTTAGCAGGACTTATACACTTAATGATAAGGTCCTAGGGAGTGTTGCTGAACAAAGAGACCTTGGAGTGCAGGTTCATAGCTCCTTGAAAGTGGAGTCACAGGTAGATAGGATGGTGAAGAAGGTGTTTGGTATGCTTTCCTTTAATGGTCAGAGTATTGAGGAGTTGGGAGGTCATGTTGCGGCTGTACAGGACATTGGTTAGGCCACTGTTGGAATATTGTGTGCAATTCTGGTCTCCTTCCTATCAGAAAGATGTTGTGAAACTTGAAAGGGTTCAGAAAAGATTTACAAAGATGTTGCCAGGGTTGGAGGATTTGAGCTACAGGGAGAGGCTGAACAGGCTGGGGCTGTTTTCCCTGGAGCATCAGAGGCTGAGTGGAGACCTTATAGAGGTTTACAAAATTATGAGGGGCATGGATAGGATAAATAGACAAAGTCTTTCCCTTGGGTTGGGGAGCCCAGAACTACAGGGCATAGGTTTAGGGTGAGAGGGGAAAGATATAAAAGAGACCTAAAGGGCAACTTTTTCACACAGAGGGTGGTATGTGTATGGAATGAGCTGCCAGCAGGTGTGGTGGAGGCTGGTACAATTGCAACATTTAAGAGGCATTTGGATGGGTATATGAATAGGAAGGGTTTGGAGGGATATGGGCCGGGTGCTGGCAGGTGGGACTGGATTGGGTTGGGATATCTGGTCGGCATGGACGGGTTGGACCGAAGGGTCTGTTTCCATGCTGTACATCTCAATGACTCTATGACCATCGCAGGAAAACAGCAGCTCTTTGCTATCTTGTTCCAGAAGTATGGAATAGCTAAAGTAACTAAGAAGTCTCTTAACATGGCCTCTGCCATGAAAGAAACTGGTGAAGGAAACTGCCCAGGCACTCCAAGACACCAGCTAGGCTATAAAGGATAAAACTGCTGAAATGGTGGCCATTAGGACAGTAGCACTCCAAAACAGGATGGCCGTCGACTACCTCTTAGCTGAGAAAGAAGGCACTTGTGCCCTTATGGGGTCAGAATGTTGCACCGACATTCCGGACTTCTCTGAGAACATCACAGACCTTGTTGACCACATTCAGAACGAAGCAGATGAGAGTAGGAAGATAGGGAATGAGCTACAGAACCCCAGAGGCACCTCATGGACCATTTAGCTGGCTTTATTCTTTGTTAGGTTCCTGAGGGGGAGCTCCACTGTAAAATTGGTGCTGTGAGTCCTGTTCTTTATTATTGCCATCTTTGTTTTGATCTCCTGCTGTAGAACTCTTCATACCTCCCTGTCAAACAAACTATGATTGCCCCTATGATGGTCCAACAGGTTATCCCTTCCATTCCTCCCTTGGAAGAACAACAGTCAGTCCCGTAAGAAGTTGGCTCCATTCAGATTTAGAATCTGGTTGTCCTTTTAGTACGAAAAGGGGAAAATGTGGAAGAATAAATTGTTAGGAAGCCAGCACGAAGGATAGAATAGCTTAATAATTAAAAATTGAGTCACACAAAGGATAAAGTGGTTTAAAGATTAAAATTTATTATTAACAAGTTAAAAGCATAAATCAGTAACCATTACAAAGCAGACAACTCTCTCGTCATGATACATGTCTTAACGAGAATAGGCCTTTTGGGTAGAATCCCTGGGAAAGAACAGACAGCTTCTGTATCCTGAACTAGTTATGCCCTGTACCAGTTGTGAAACTGTAGTTTCATTCACTCCCTATCAGTTTGGGTCATTATTGTAACTGTGCTTGCTACTAAAATGAATACTAAAACATAAAGATATTCTATGATTATGGTTTAAAAACTGTTTTTCAAATAAATTGTTGGAGATGCTACCTATATGTGCATAGTTTCTCTCCCCTTGTAATAATAATTTAAAAATTGGTGTTGGAGAAAGAAATAGTTTGTCTCAGTCTTGTTTTGGATTGGTAAAACTTCGACAAACTGCAGAGGGTCAGTATTGATGAACTGGTCAGGGACAGCCAGGAAGAAAGAAACAATATGTTTTTTGGGGTAGCCTTGATTAAAAGACTGAGGCAGAAATTCACTATGCTAAGCATGACTTGCATTGTCTTCCTTACTTGTGCAAATCTTTATGCACACTCCAAATGGAAAATATTTGCAAACTACTGGGTGGGAGAAGTTAGTGTTTATTTTCTGTCTGAGCATGTGGGCTTTACCTGTGATGGACAGCAGGCTTACAAGGACAATGGCATCAGTCAAGCAGTTTCACGGTACAGGTTGAAACCATCTGTAATCATTGTATTATGCATGCGAAATGCATGCCGTATTCAACATTGTGGGGTTCAAAAGCTGGACGAGGCAATCTGACTATGTCACTGCAGATTGAAGACTGATTTCTGCAATGCAGAAGTAATGACAGATGACATTAAAACATGCACGTGTGGACCACAAAGTACAAAATTAGTGCAATATCTCATTGGCTATATGCTAGCAAGTAACTAATTCCCTCTCACTTTGAACTGTAAGTATTCGCCAATATGCTGTTATATGCAACTCCAGATATTAGTCCAGTAAACAATGTCTGAACTGCTTCCAATGCAGTAAATCCTTCCATAAGTATGGCATCCAGTACAGTCCATGGGTACTCCAGATGCTACCTCACCAATGCTCTGTGTGAATGAAGCAAAATCTCCCTACTCTTGCATTCAATTCTCCTAGTAATAGATTGGATTCCCTACTTAATGGAAACAGGCCATTTGGTCCAACAAGTCCACACCGACCCTCCGAACAGTAACCCATCTAGACCCATTCTCCGACCCTATATTTACCCCTGACTAATGCACCTAACACGATGGGCAATTTAGCCCGGTCAATTCACCTGACCTGCACATCTTTGGATTGTGGAAGGAAACCGGAGTATCCAGAGGAAACCCACGTGGACACGAGGAGAATATGCAAACTCCACACAGACAGTCACCCAAGGCAGGAATTGAACCTGGGTCCCTGGCGCTGAGAGACAGCAGTGCTAACCACTGAGCCACATTACTGCCCACGCATAATAAAATGTGACATTCTGCTAACTTACATACTAAGCTTCTGCGATTCATGCACTAGGGCATCCAGATCCCTGCAACCTCTCACCATTTAGATGACATGTTTCTTTTTTTAATTCTTTCAACCAAAATGGACAATTTCATATGTTGCCACATTTGACTATATTTGTCAGATCTTTGTCCACTCACAACCTTTCTACATCCCTATGTAGGCTACTCACGTCCTCTTCACAACTCACTTCCTTACCTATTTTTGTGTCATCAGCACATGTAGCTACCATACCTTCAGTCCCTTCACCCAAATTCATTTGTATAAATTGTAAAGGGGTGAGGCCCTAGCACCAACTCCATAGCATACCAATCACAAATATAACAAGGCTGTTACCTATACAATTTGTGCCATATCACATCTTATTTCCTCATTACAAGTCAGTGTTGTGTCTGGGCAGTAGGCTTTGGCAACGGTGACACCAATGCATCTGAGAAGTGGTGATGTCTTCAACCATGTGCATGTTGAGGGGCAACTCCTGATTGCCTGTGCTTGATCAGGTGCATTGCTAGCCTTTGAAAACAGTGCAAGCATCAGGGATTCCAACAGAGATTGAGATTTGCTTGGGAAGGAAGCATGATAAATATCACTGGGACTCATGGTGAAAAAAACCCTCAAGAAACTCATCAAGATTGATACTTTTTAGAGAGGATTCAGCCTTCTGTGACTTTGTCTAAACTTCATGTGGATTAAAAATACCTCAGGCCCCAGCACTAATCCTTGTGATGCTCCACTTGGCATAATCGAATATCAAATTAAAAATGTTCCATTTATCCCTATTCTCTGCTTCCTATCCATTAAGTAATTATCCATGAAATATTTCACTCCTAATGACATGAGCCCTTATCTTGTATATTAACCATTTTTTGCAGCATCTTATTAGATGCCCTTTCGAATCCAAGTAAACTACATTTCCTCGTGTCCTTTTATCTACCTTACTAGTTACATTCTTAATAATTCTAATGAATTTGTAAAACATGATTTCTCTTCTGTAAAATCATGATGATGTTCTAAAAACACGATGCTTTTCTAAGTGCATTTTTCAGATTTCCTTAATAATAGATTCCAAAACTATGTAACACTTGCTGGCCTGTATTTCTTCCTTTCTCTCTTCCTCCTTTCTAAATAGTGATGCTACAGTTGCCAACTTCCAATATATTGGGACTATTCCAGAATCTAGGGAAAATTGGAAAACCACAGTCAGCGCATCTACTATCTCTATGGTTATTTCGAGGAAATAGACTGTTAAATACTGGTGATGTGCTACATTTTAGGCCTTTGAGTTTCTCTAGTATATCTCTGTTGATTAGGTACCTTATGCTTTTTAACTCCTAAGTTACTGATTATTTTTGGTATGTAACTTGTTCCTTCTGAAGATAACCATAAAATATTTCTTCAATACCTCTGCCACTTCATCATTCCTCATGATATTTTTCCTGGTTCTGCTTCTATAGGACAAATGCTTACTTGAGCTATTGTCTTCTTCTGTACATTTATGTAAGAACTCTTATAATTTGTTTTTATATTCCTGGAGCTTTCACTCTCATATTTTATTTTTCCATTTTACAATCCTTTTGGTGATCCCCTGCTGGTTTACAAAACACTGCTATTCCTGAGGATTACTGCTGTCCTTTGTAACATTATTGTCCAAAGATGTGCAGGTTAGGTGAATTGGCCATACTAAATTGCCTGTAATGTTAGGTAAGGGGTAAATGTAGGGGTATGGGTGGGTTTCGCTTCGGCGGGTCGGTGTGGACTTGTTGGGCCGAAGGGCCTGTTTCCACACTGTAATCTAATCTAATCTAATTATTACTGCTTATCTTTTAATCCAATATTATCCTTAAAATTTTTAAGTATGCCATGGGTGGTTCTTTCTTGCAGAAGATTTACTTTTCAGTGGAAGGTAATTTTGTGGAACATTTTGAATAATTTCTCTAAATGTCAATATAACTACAGTTATTAAATTGATTGGCTACACAGACTAAGAAATATGGTGAAAAATAAAAATTAGCTTTGCTTAAATTTAAGATGCTTGCATGAGGAAGTTAAAATGTCACAGTGGGGGGGGGGGGGGGGGGGTCAGTTCCATGCTTTACTTCTCTTCCAGAGCACACTGGGGACTTTAGGGTTATAAATCCCACTACCAAAAAACCTTACTGCAACAGCAACTGAAAGCCTGTACTCTTTCACATGTGGATTCCCCTCAAGTAAGCCGAGACAAGACCTTTGTCTTTTCCAGACAGGACTAATAGCCCTGGCCCCAACACAGTCAAATGCCTCCCTCTCCCATTGTCTCACTTCCCCTCCATATTAACAGAGGTATGCGAATCCCCCAGTTACTTAACCTCCATATTAGCAGAGGTATGTGAACTCCCCATTTGTAGCAGGCAAAACCTTTTTGCCTTAATTCCTTTCCATCAACACATAATCATGGAAGATACGATAATTCTATAGTCCATTCACACATTATTTCAGGTCATCGACATTCATCAGGTCTTGTAAAATCATGATTTGGAGTTGCGGGTGTTGGACTGGGGTGTACAAAGTTAAAAATCACACAACACCAGGTTATAGTCCAACAGGTTTAATTGGAAGCACACTAGCTTTCGGAGCGATGCTCCTTCATCAGGTGATTGTCACCTGATGAAGGAGCGTCGCTCCGAAAGCTAGTGTGCTTCCAATTAAACCTGTTGGACTATAACCTGGTGTTGTGTGATTTTTAACTTTGTAAAATCATAATTGCCTACTTTGTTATGTGATGTCAATCATCCAGGTGACTGATCAGTCTTTGTTCAGTTCCTATAAAATATACTGTTTCTGGGTGTAAGGCAGAGATTCGTGAAGAAGAGTCATGACAAGTAGGCACTTGGCTACTTGAGCGATGCTTTGAATCTCTGCCAGTGTTGAACATAAAACTTGTGTCGCCGAATTTGTGGAAAAAAGCAGACATCAATAGCATGTGATTAGAAGATGTCCTTTTCAAACTAATGTGAAGTCACTTGTATTAGTGGACCTTTTACTGTGGCATTAGTAATTAATCCTGCCTTATTGCACAATACTTGTAGAATGCTTTCATGACACCCTTCTGGAGGAAAGTATCAAGAAAGCATTCTACGAACTCATCCTCTAAACCACTTATAGAATTTGATTGGTTCATCTGATATAAGATTAAAGTTGCTCGCAACCATTACATTTTCTTTTGTTATGTGCTTCAATTTGGTCTGCTTTCAAGCTTTGTCAAAGGGCATAACACTATTACGGCACCTGTAACTACGCCCACCAATATTTTCTCACCTTTGTTATTTTTAATTTCCACCCATACTCTATGGCAGATAGCAAAACTCATGCTAAGCAATCCAGTGACCTTGATTACAGCATTTTACAGCATGTTTTTATTGTAATAGGCTGCTCCATGTGCATGCAGTGCACACTGAAGTTGCGAACCATAATTTCAGTGATGGATCTTGTTGCCCAGTAGTAACACTTTGATTTGCCATGATTTGCTGAAAAATGAAAGCTTCATATCTACAATCATGAGATAGTGACCTGCTTGATTTATTGCATATGCCTTAACACCAGCTGGATATAGAGCAACTAATGTCCCTTTTGGTTGCAGTACATTACAAAGTAGATATGCAGACAATCCTTCTTCAATCCTTAAGAATCCACATGGTCACTCCACCTCCTTTTCTGAAAAGATAAAATGCAATATAATCATCTCCTTTGGATGATGGAGCCTCAGATGCATCCCTTATACAAGAGTGGATGAGCACTATACTGAGATGCTGCCATCCTGGAAGCAGCCCAACACTGCAATGGTTATCATCCCAGCCACTGGCAATGTTGTCCTCACATTGCCCTGAGGTAGTAGTTGTGGCTGCTGTAGGTAACAGTTTTATGTTAGAACGTCTGAGTGAAATGGAGAATGATTGTTCTGTGCTGAGACTGCAGTAGGAGAAATGCTCCCTGAATATCCTAGATATCCTAGCCTCCTGCTGACAGCCCTTCACTCACCCCTCTTCTTCCAGAGATAGACCTCCTCTGCTTACTTTCCTGTCACTCGAGAAGGATGAATATTACTGAACCTGTATCTGTGAGCAAGTGGTTTATGAAAAATAAGATGGGAGAGTTTTTCAGCTCATGCCACTCTATTCTCTGTAGATATTAACAACTTTCAAAATCTAGAAACCACCAAATGCTTGCAGACTTACAGCAAAAGCTAATACAAAATTCAATCTGCAACAATCCAAAAAAGTTGATGACCCTTTTAAATAGCAGTGGTGAGAGATATTTCCACTGCTGAAAGCACACTCAGCTGTGTGTTAGCCAGAATGCTGATTACCAAAATAGAATGCACTATCATCAAATCAGTATTACATGCAGATTGGTGTCCTCATCTGCTGACCTTGTGTTCTTCTGATGGATACCATCTACACGTTAATGCCCTCAACAAAATAGTGTCTGGTGCAGATTGCACTGCAGGTACAGTGTGTTATTTACACTATTTTAAAGCTATAATGCACTCAGTGCACTGAAAAACTAGGTACTGTGGTGCCATATTTTGCACCAAGAATACCTCATCAATAGCAACCATAATTAACAAAATGATAATCAAGACATAGTTGCTTGTTCATTTTCCAATGTCCCATATATAGCACAGAACTAAAAGAAAACTCATGAGATAGGAGTGTATTAATTTGTAGAAACTGGGCAAACAGGTGGCATGGCAGAGCACGGTGGCTCAGTGGTTAGCACTGCTGCCTCAAAGCTCCAGGGTCCCAAGTTCAATTTCAGCCTTGGGCGACTGTCTGTGTGGAGTTTGCACATTCTCCCAGTGTCTGCATGAGTTTCCTCCGGGTGCTCTGGTTTCCTCCCACAGTCCAAAGATGTGCAGGTCAGGTGAATTGGCTGTGCTAAATTGCCCATAGTGTTAGGTGCATTAATCAGAGGGAAATGGGTCTGGGTGGGTTACTCTTCGGAGGGTCAGTGTGAACTGGTTGGGCTAAAGGGCCTGTTTCCACACTGTAGGGAGTCTAATCTAATCTAATCTAATATATCCAGCAATTAACTAAGTAGTTAAACATACAAGGGGCATACTAGGAAGATTATTTAGGACATTACAAAAAAAAAGCTAAACATTCAAATTTTAGCAAATAAAGAGTACACTTTGAAAGAAATGGAAAAACCATACATAAAAAGCACTAAGGCACTAATTATCATCTGAGCTTGCTGCAAATCTACACAATCTTTGAATCAATCACTGCAGGAAAACAGCACCAAAGCTACCTGCTTTCCCGCGCTAATAAAATGACTCATTTTAACCTCTGTCTTTCTGTCAGCATACACAACCTGCCAAGAAATGGCACAGTATTATCATTAAACAGAAATGACAGTTTCAGTGGCTTAGCAACAAACAAAACACAACGTCTAAAATGACTCTGATAAAGTCGATCAAGCACTCTGGGAGAGCAAGTAATTTTTGCTGTGTGCTTTATTATTGTTGCCATAACAAATAGATGTACCCTGTTTGTGGCTGCTTGAAGGAGTGACAAAATACTGCAATGAAGATTAAATAAATAAAAAGCTGGCACCCAAAGAGTTAAAAGTCATGTCTTGACAAGATAGATACATGATTTTGTGAGAAGCCACAGCTTAATATAACTACATACAAAAATAAACAGCCCTCCATGTCACGACAAAACACCATTTGGAAACACAGCCTACACAAGATCCCACCCGACTTGTTTTCCTTCAAGTATTTAGCACATGGCTGCAAAGATTTGTGTCTGATCGAGAAATAAACAGATGCCAATAATACTAGCCAACTAAAGTTATGTCTCCCTGAGCCATTTTTGTATAAATTTTAAGATCACCATCTAAGTATAGTCCACTATTAAATATACCTGTGAAAAGTAAATTAAAAAATTCAAACTTAGCATAGCAGTTTCTTCAACTTGTCAATTAGTCTGTTATTAGAAAGTGAGGACTGCAGATGCTGGAGATCAGAGTCGACAGTGGTGCTGGAAAAGCACGTCAGGCAGCATCCGAGGAGCAGGAGAATTGATGTTTCAGGCATAAGACCTTCATCATGAAGGGCTCATGCCCGAAACGTCGATTCTCCTGCTCCTCGGATGCTGCCAGACCTGCTGTGCCTTTCCAGCACCACATTCTCGAATTAGTCTATTATGCTTACTAGTGCACACCATTCTGATCTTATAAATTGAAACCTTGCAACTCAGAATCAACTTTCAATAAAAACATGAATGTTGCAAACTAAGAAATCACCAAATAAATTTGTTGACTGTGCCTGTACTCAATTAGCAGATTCCAGAGGGTGAAGTTATATGCCCCACCTCTCTATCCTAAGTTTGAGATGGCATGGGGCTAGTGGTCCAATTAGCTAGTTTGGTCAGTGTCTGAAACATACTAAATGACAACAGAATCAGGCTTCATGGAAGGTTCCTCTCCACAAGGCCTATTGAGATCTCTAACCACACCCAACCAAACTCACCTAGTTAATTACCTGCTCCACTACTATGGCACTCCGCTTACCTGATTCCTGCCACAATCGACCCCTCACTGTTCTTGAAGTAACACGGTATTCACCAAATATCTAACAAAAGACCAGCATCCTGAGCACCTGTATCATATTTAAAAGGCCACTGAGTATCAGGATGAGCCCTGGCATTGTAAAAGTGCCCAGCTCAATGATGAATAGTCATTTTGAAGATGTTGGAGAAAGGGAAAAGAGCATTTGAATTCTCTGACAGAGACTTGAAAGTCCTTGTGTGCAAGATGGTCCAGAGGAGAGCCGTGCTCTTCCTGAAAGACTGGCAGAGGAAGCCATGGTGCCACTTGGGTAAGTGAGGTTTCTGTGGTCTGGAGGAATAGGCAGCAGTGCTGTAAGAATATCAATGAGCTCCTTTGCTCTGCCAGGGTAAATGTCACATTCTCCTCTCTGCTACCTCACTCTCACTCTACCTTAGCAACAGCAACCATCTCCCAAAAAGGCTCAAACTCCACTTATGCATGCAGTGTTTTTCCTCACTCACTCATTCTCCCACATGAATAATCATAAATTGTCTCTGTGCTGCCTACGCACATGCATCAGCACTAACAGCTGTGCCACTCATATGCATCTTGCTCAATCCCTCTCTGTCTTATTTCAGGAAAAAACAGCCTATAACAGGGTGGAAAAGGCCATGATTTGTGACAAAGTACACATTAACCTCTTAACCCAGTACAAGGAGGGAACCCTAAATGACCCTTGCTGGAGAAGACTGAAACCACACCAGTTGGGATGCTAACACATTCATGCCCTGCTAACTGAGTAAGTACCAATCCTTCATTCCATTGCAACGCTCATATTAACCTTGCTGTCAGTGTCATTCATTGAATAGCACTTCTAAACACTGGTGGCAATGTATTCTCTCCCTTTTGTCCATCAGTATACAGTGGTCACCATATGTGCAGGGAAGTGGCCTGCTCTACTGTAAGCCATCTCCTGTACTTTTGAGAAAGACAATTCTGAGGCCTCAGAGAAAGAATTAGCAAAGCTGCCTCCTGCACCCCCAGCTAGCTCAGGTACTGACACCTTAGTGGGAATGTCACACGTAGGAAGTTCAGAGGCATGTTGATGAGCACTACAACAGTTCCACAGCTGGACAAGAGAAAATTGCTTTAGGGTGCTTGCACTTGGAAGACTGCTGGACAGCAGCCATTTGCACAGTCTCAGGCAAAAAGGGATCCTGGGCTGGCAGTAATCAGGAACTTTGTCAAAATGCATAGGGAAAACAAGAGCAGCAGTAATGTAGGAGGTAATGGCCCGCACAGCCCAGATGCTACATGAGCAGAGCTACATTATGGGACCCAGCTGCCTTAAGCATGTAATCGGTTGGCTGCCCTCCATGCACAGGTTGACATTGCCATGGAGATTCAGGTCCATCATGCTCACGTCTGCCGGATATGCACAAGTGGCTCTTTGCAGTCAATGGCAAGTTGAAGTGGCCAGGTACCCACTGTGATTTTAATGTTGAGAATTCTCCACATCTAGTTTGCTCATAGTGGATGATTGACTAAGAACTGCATATTAATGAGACAGTTACTCAACTACAAAATGTGTAGTTAATAATGTTGTTAACAAGCAATAATCCTCATGCATAGGCAACTTGTTGATCCCCAGTGAGAATCTTACTTTGGCACCAAAACCTAGTTAAAAGATGTAGTCTATTACTTCCAATATCCAGTTTGGCCTTGCTGGACTTCTTATGTGATACTGCCACATATCTCATCAAAGCTGATATCATTCAGGCCATAAAATATTCTAGTTTTATTTATTTGTTTTGCGTCTTTCACAATCATCAGAATCTTCAGATTCATGAAATATTTTTGAAATGTGGTCACTTGAAATGTATCAGATAATTTTCACATGACAAGGTCCCACAAACAATAATGTGATAATAAGCAGTCTAAAGAGTGTAAAGAACCTTTGGCAGTATAGCATTCTCTGATTGCTACATTGAATTATCATCTGAAATTATGAATGGAGTGAATACATACTGAAAACATTTGCTCTCAGAGGCATAAGGGCTACTGAGACGCAGCTGACACATAAAACCTGAATAGTCAAAAACACCTTCAAATGCCTTTTGCCAGTTGAGTGGGATTAATATAAATTTTTACCTGCTCGTGGAGTGAAATCTTTCAGGAGAGCAAGTTTAGAATAATGTTACAAATGGAAAAAACAGGCAGCACTAAGAGAGACCACAAATTTATTTGGGAAATCAGCACAAAAATGACTTTAACAGCAGAACCTAAAACAAAAATGAAAAGTATTACAGATGCTAGTAATATGATGTATAAATTGAAATTGTTGGAAACAGTTATTGAATTAAAACATTAGTTCTGTATTCATCTCTTCATAGATACTGCCTCACTTGCTAAGCATGTCCAGCATGTTTGGAGTTTTTTCTATTTTTGCAGCACAATCTAATAGGTTATCAATCAAGAGTTGTTACACAATCAGTTCTTAACAGCATTGGGAGGTGTGGGGGCATAAGAAATCTTTAGAACTCTTCCAGCACCTTCAAGGACAAGTCAGATCAGCAATACTGATAATGGAACAAAGTACAACCTTACCTGCAGTAAATAGTGTGGTAGATCCAGTGAGTGTGGGGAATTAATTGAAAAGTGACCCTGAAAACTAAATCAGAAATAATTGCAACAGTTTGCAAAAGATCCCAGCCGAGGTATTTTAATTAGAATGCACTATTATGGACTTTAGTAAGGCGTTCAGCAAGGCTCCTTATATAAGACTGCTTAGCAAGGTTAGATCTCATGGAATACAGGGAGAACTAGCCATGTGGATACAGAACTGGCTCGAAGGTAGAAGACAGAGAGTGGTGGTGGAGGGTTCCTTTTCAGACTGGAGGCCTGTGACCAATGGAATGCCCCAAAGATCGATGCTGGGTCCACTGCTTTTTATCATTTATATCAATGATTTGGATGTGAACAGAGGACACATAGTTAGTAAGTTTGCACATGACATGAAAATTGGAGCTGTAGTGAACTGCGAAGAAGGTTACCTCAGAGTACAATGGGATCTTGATCAGATGGGCCAATGGGTTGAGAGTGACAGATGCAGTTCAATTTAGATAAATAAGAGGTGCTGCATTTTGGAAAAGCAAATCAGAGCAGGACTCATACACTTAAAGTAAGGTCCTGGGAGTGTGGCTGAACAAAGACACCTTGGAGTCCAGGTTCATAGCTCCTTGAAAGTAGAGTAGCTGGTAGATGGGATAGTGATGATGATGTTTAGTTTGCTTTCTTTCGTTAGTCAGAGCATTGAGTATAGGAGTTGGGAGGTCATGTTGAGGCTGTACAGGACATTGGTTAGGCCACTTTAGGAATATTGCATGCAATTCTGGTCTCCTTCCCATCAGAAAGATGTTGTGAAACTTGAAAGAGTTCAGAAAAACCCTGATGCCAGGGTTGGAGAATTTGAGCTAGAGGGAGAGGTTGTATATGCTGGGGCTGCTTTCCCTGGAGCGTCGGAGGGTAAGGGGTGACCTTATAGAGGATTATAAAATCACGAGGGGTATAGATAGGATAAACAGACAAGGTCTTTTCTCTAGGGTGGGGAAGTCCAGAACTAGACAGCATAGGCTTAGGGTGTTAGGGGAAAGATTTAAAAGAGACCTAAGGGGCAACTTTTCCACAAAGAGGGTGGTATATGGAATGAGCTGCCAGAGGAAGTGGTGGAGGCTGGTACAATTACAGTATTTAAAAGACATCGCGGACGGGTACATGAATAGGAAGGGTTTGGAGAGATATGGACCAGCTGCTGGTAAACAGGACCATCTTAGGTTAGGATATCTGATCAGCATGGACAAGTTGGACCGAAGGGTCTGTTTCCGTGCTGTTTATCTCTATGACTCTGCGAGAAGAAATTTCTCCCTCCAGTGGAAAAAATGCTGTACCAGTAGTTGGATTTCACCAGAACTCTCAACAAACTATTTAAGTTATTTTTCATAAAACAGATTTTATTGAGGTACCCATTGTTGACACATTTACATTTGTTGCATTGGTAATAATTCTTTCTCACACAGACTCAACTTACCTCAACACTGATATTGACTATTTTGTCGACAAAGAAACAGAAGCACAATATTCTGCAAAATAATCCTCAAATATTTCACTTCTGTCTTACAACGTGAGCAGATAGGGTGCTAATTTCAACAGTGACTAAGACACTTTTCAGTAAGTCAACCATGAAATGAAAGCACATGGTATAAGGTTCTGGATTAGTGGTGCTGGAAGAGCACAGCAGTTCAGGCAGCATCCGAGGAGCAGTAAAATTGACGTTTCGGGCAAACGCCCTTCATCAGGAATAAAGGCAGAGAGCCTGAAGCGTGGAGAGATAAGCTAGAGGAGGGTGGGGGTGGGGAGAAAGTAGCATAGAGTACAATAGGTGAGTGGGGGAGG